>NC_056744.1:586591483-586681483 GCF_019279795.1 Protopterus annectens
ACTAACATAAAACTAGCTGAAATGAGACACTAAACCCAAACAAATGTATGTATTAATAGACATATCTATACTAACTGTAGTTTATTAATACATACATTTGTTTGGGTTTAGTGTCTCATTTCAGCTAGTTCGGGATATATATATATATATATATATATATATATATATATATATATATATATATATATATATATATATCCATATCCTTGTTATGTGTACACATGACTGCTGCATATACCTTCCCAGATGTATCACACCATATTTATCTGATATGTGTATATTTAGATGCAACAACATACTTGATTCAACACTAATATCACTAATATCACTAACAAGTATTACACAATTGTAGAAGTCAAAGGAGTTGTTTACTACTATTCAGTATGTGTACTGACAGATATACTGGAAAAAAAAGCATCAAATTTCTTTATGGCTGTGATAGCTGAGTGGTTAAATGATGTGACTATAATGTACAGGGTCCTGGGTTAAATACCTTTAAGGGCTGTTTATTTTGTTGCTAGGCAGAACAAGGACTTTTGGATACAGAGTGGTTAAGGCAGTTACCAGCAGCTTGATCTCATTCCAATCTGATAAAATAGCAGGGTAATGACATTTTTAATAAGTGTATTTAATTCCATGTACATAACATGCATCTATGTGCTGTCATTACAGTAGCAAGGCGTGTGAGTCTACTATCTGGAATACCTGAGTATATATGGCTTGTACAACACTCTTTTCCATTTGAATGTGTTACATACATGGGTAGTATCCCAGGTTATATGTAGTCACACTGGCATGTACTGTATCATTACGTTACTTCTGTTGACAGTGCATTCCCATGTAAGAGTAGATTGCAGATTGTAGTACTGGAACCAAACACCCCTGCATGCAAAGATGGACTCTGAGTCATCACTGTTGTGTACTTGGTGTGTGAGCTGTGTGTCATTAAGTATTTCCTACTGGATATTGATCTGACATATGGTTATTAACTGCAGACTACTGTATGTATAGGACATGTCATTGACGGCTGCTGTCATGTAGTAATGGCATACCTATCAGTGTCAGATGTCTATCTGTCAACACAGTCATCCTAATGCATAACCAGTTGGCTAGCTGATATCTGTCTGCCCTTTGTACAGATGTGCAGATGTCAGGTATCCATCTTGGCTGCTTACAGGAAATCTATGCTTGAGTGACACTGACATGTCTGCCCAGCTGTGTTATGAATGCCACAACTAGGAATCCCCACCCTGTATGCACCACATGCCATGGATACCTCAGCTACCCTACCACAGTCAACAGAACATGCTTGGGTACAGGTCTCCTAGACAGGAACTGATCATGTTATGCAATACATGTTGCATACATGTCAACTGGAGCACCTCACTGGACCTCTGCAAGATGCAAAAAGATGATTGGATGCTGCATTTACCTCTCACCCTGAGGATCACTCCTGTGGCATCAGTTGATAGCTGGTCTGCTGGCAAATGGCAGGTGGCATGATACCACTGTAACACCACAAAAAAGGCCAGCAGATTCGATGAAACAAATATTTATTTATAATGATGTACAGACCGGTTTTGGTCTAATGACCTTTCTTAATGTAACAAAGACTAATCCAAAAGCCTTAATTAAATACATGTAACCAAATTCAAACCCACCAATCAAACAATTTTTGATATAACAATTCAAAAATTAAAGATATAAACCCATTATACAAAATCTGCATATAAAATAGACATCATTATATGACAATGTGAACATACATTATATACACCCAAACAAATATATAAAGGTGTGTGTGTGTGTGTATATATATATATATATATATATATATATATATATATATATATATATATATATATATATATATATGTGACCTTATAAAGTATAAAAATACATCACAAGATTAAATATAGAAAATCTAATCACAATGTTCATATACAAAAATAATCGACTGATTATAACTGACCCAAAAGTCAAACCAATAGGTACAAATGTATTATGTAAAAATGATTGATTGTACATTATGGAGCCACCTAAATATAGGTGTACATGTATCACTAATATCATGAAAACAATGTATGAAATTGATAGTATAAACACAGATAGAAAAAACTGATCAATAATAAATTACAAAAGCTTAGTGATATAAAATATTACCTCTCATCAAATATACAAGAATCATTATTTATAAGTGATCAATCAAACCAGGGGGAAATAAACCCCCTAGGTTAATGATCCAAGATCTCTCTTGTTTATTAAGAATATCATGCCACTTATTTTTGGAGAAATTGGAATCAACAATCCTATCAATAATAGTGAGTGAAAATTTGGTTATATTGTGAGTCTGAACATGTTTATATAATGCATTAGTTGTTACTTTGTTGAGTATATTGCTTAAATGTTCAGAAATTCTAAGTTTAAATAGCCGAGAAGTTTGGCCAATATAGAGAGCTGAACTTTGGCACTCAGAAAGATATATTACCCAACAACTACTACAGTTAGACAATGTGCGGATTTCAAAAATCTTAGAAGTGGTTTTTCTAGAGAATTCTTTAGTTTTCAGTACATATCTACAAAAGATACAATGGTCACATGAATAACGATATGCCTTAAATCCCCCCAAGGTCTTTTGTATTTTCTCATGAGATTGGGTAGATAGAGATTTTTTTATAATGATTAAGATGGCCCCTAAGGTAACTCCCTTTCTATAGGAGAATTTGCATCTATCATCTAAAATAGTGGCAAGATGTTCCTCAGCAAAAAGTATGTCCCAATATTTATTAATAGCCTGAGTCAACAATTTAGTATTTTTGCCACATGTTGTGGTAAATCTTATCTTGGAATCACACATAGATTTGAATTTGCCATAGGTCATAAGTTGTTCCCTGGACATATTGTTCACAAAATGTTTAATCCCAGCCAGATGCTCTTCCAAATAACCATGTTCCATAAATCTGTTAGTATGATCATAATCACAAATTTCAAGCTCTTCTTTATTTGAGCAAATTCTTTTATTCCTCATATACTGGGACTTAGGGATGTTCTGCGTAATATGATCTGGATGACAGCTGGAGGCATGCAATAAAGAATTAGAATTATGGGGCTTTCTATTTACCGTGCTAGTTAATGTTCCATCAGACTCCTTTGTAACTAACACATCTAAAAAAGGAATGGATTTCTTGTCAGCAGCCACTGTAAATATAATACCCCATTTGCTCTCATTGAGATAATCAATGAATTCATTCAAATAAGTCATGTCTGACTTCCAAACCATCCAGCAGTCATCCAGGTACCTAAGCCAGATATCTATCTCATCAAAATAAAGATTGTGACTCCTGTCATATATAACTTGATGCTCCACAAATCCCATAAAGAGATCTGCATATATGGGAGCAAAAACAGCTCCCATAGCAGTACCTCTAATTTGTAGATAGTATTGTCCATTGAAAAGAAAAAACATTGTTTGTCAAAACTAATTCTACCAAACCCAACAGAAAGTTATTGAAATCAGTGTCATATAAATTTAGTGTGGCAAGCCAAAACTCAAGCACCATAAGCCCAGCCCAGTGAGGGATACTGGTGTATAATGCTGTCACATCCAAGGTGCACAAGAGCCACCCCTCTTCCAACTCTGAATTCTCGATAATATTGAGAAATTCCGTTGTGTCTTTAATCCTAGCTCTTACACCCTTAAGTAGGGATTTCAAATATTTAGTAAGAAACATGGAAATAGGTTCCATGAGTGAACCATGACCAGACACAATAGGTTTCCCCGGGGGATTATAAAGACTCTTGTGCACCTTGGGAAGAAGATAGAAAAAAGGTACTATAGGTTCATCCACCATAAGATGGTGTAAAGTTTGATCATTTATGACACCCTGAGCATGAAATTGTTGAAGAAATTCATCAGTCTCAGCCATAAATTTAGAACTCGGGTCCATGAACAGAGGGGAATAGAACCTAGCATCATGAAGTTGTCTCATACCTTCCTTGACATAATCAGCCCAATCCATAACTACTATGGAGCCCCCCCTTGTCTGCTTGTGTTATCACCAGATCCCTCCTATCCTTTAATTGGAGCAGCGCCTCTCTTTCTTGTTGATCTAAATTATCTTTCAAAAAATAAAATCCACATTTATTAGCAAAATGAAGTTCCCAAAGCACACATTTTTGAAAAATATCCACATATTCGTTCATGGGTGGAGTAAATTTAGATGCACAGAATCTAAATGGGCATTCTTCTGAACTGTTTTGTTGTCCTTGACCACCAAAAAAGATTATAAGATTTAATAATCTACAAAAGGTCTGTAAATCCTGCACAAAATCATATTCAGACACATTAAAAGTTGGAATATAGTTCAAACCTTTATTGAGAAGCTTATATTCATACTCAGTTAAAACAGTGGTAGATATATTTATGACATTGTTGGCTTCACTTGGGGTTCTAACAATTGCAGCATTGTTTCCAGATTGTCTCCTATGTTTATGTTTCCAACCCCCCCCCCCCCCGTTTGGGGGTTTGAATTTGGTTACATGTATTTAATTAAGGCTTTTGGATTAGGCTTTGTTACACTGAGAAAGGTCATTAGACCGAAACCGGTCTGTACATCATTATAAATAAATATTTGTTTCTTCGAATCTGCTGGCCTTTATTGTGGTGTTACTTTTACTTTGGCCTTGCAGTTGCCGTCCGGGTGAGGAGTTTTGTTTTTCATGATACCACAGTACACACATCCCCTACTCTTCCCATCCTTCCATGGACAATATCCTGGTACACACCTATGAACACCTGCACCTATGGACCCCAGTACTGACAAATATGTCAGTGTGCATTACTGAGAATAACAGTGTCTATGTGTTTGCAGACCTGTAGTTGATAATACCCTGAGGCTCTTCACACCCACCACACCCCCCATTGCCATAGTTAGATATGGCTGCTGCTGTAATGGACATTATATGTACCTTGTTACTCTCTTCACCCTATGGGATACCTGGAGATGGCAGTACCAGCACAACACTGTTGTACAAATGGGTTGATAGACATGGTTTAACCTCTGAATACTGACAAGTAATAAAACAAAAAGAAAAGTCCAACCAGTAAAATAAAACACGTCCAGGGAGGCAAGGTAAAACTGCTGTGGAAACAATACTACTAGAAACACAATAGCGTATACTATTTTATTTGGCAGCTTTTTAGCAAAAAAAAAACTTCAGAATAATAACATTAGAACAGCTAACCTCTTAAATACCATATAAAAATCATGTGACTAATTAAACAATTAAGATAAAAATTGATACAAAAATGGGTAACTCCATTTAAAAACTCCTAAACAGTCTTAATGAACCCTTTTATAAAAAACTCAAAGAAAATGAGAAAAAATAGAATATCCTGTTTTATTTACATTTAATCTACGCTTATTCAAAAAACATTTAATATTGATGGTCTCATTAAGTCCAGGGGGTTCTGACTTTAATTTATTTGCCAGTAGGTTTCTCTTTGTAAAAGAAAATTCTTGTAATCCCCTTCCCTCATGTCCTTCCACCCCACTTCAAGTATAGAAAATAAAAATTTTTTAAAAAATGGACAATTCAATGAATGTTTAAACAGGGCATTCCTTTCGTCCCTGGATTTGATACTATAAATGTGCTCCCTTATACGAGTTCTAAATTCCCTGGTGGTCATCCCGACGTAAAAGGCGTCACATGTTGAACACAGGGCGATAAAAACAACTCCCCTGGTTCCGCAATTCACAAATCCTGGGACCTCCAGGGTTCTATTAAGGGTGCTGACCGAAATATACGGTCCAGTAAAAATAAAACGACAAAAATTACAATTATTGCAAGAGTATCAAATCCAGGGACGAAAGGAATGCCCTGTTTAAACATTCATTGAATTGTCCATTTTTTAAAAAAATTTTATTTTCTATACTTGAAGTGGGGTGGAAGGACATGAGGGAAGGGGATTACAAGAATTTTCTTTTACAAAGAGAAACCTACTGGCAAATAAAATTAAAGTCAGATACCCCCCCTGGACTTAATGAGACCATCAATATTAAATGTTTTTTGAATAAGCGTAGATTAAATGTAAATAAAACAGGATATTCTATTTTTTCTCATTTTCTTTGAGTTTTTTATAAAAGGGTTCATTAAGACTGTTTAGGAGTTTTTAAATGGAGTTACCCATTTTTGTATCAATTTTTATCTTAATTGTTTAATTAGTCACATGATTTTTATATGGTATTTAAGAGGTTAGCTGTTCTAATGTTATTATTCTGAAGAAGTTTTTGTACGAAAGCGGCTAATAAAATAGTATACGCTATTGTGTTTCTAGTAGTATTGTTTCCACAGCAGTTTTACCTTGCCTCCCTGGACGTGTTTTATTATACTGACAAGTACGTGTATGTGTGCAAGTGTGTATATTTGTAGGATACAGCATTCTGAGGGGACATTCTCCTAATACAATACACCTTGCCACAAAGTATAAAGGATAGTGATGTTGCTGACCATAGGAGATCCATGACAATGCATCACCCTACTATCCCTGTGGCATGTGCAATAGATGCATATCCCTGTAGTAGAACTCTTGAGAAAGACAAGGGGTTGTATTTCAGTCCTGGCCAATGTGTGATGGTGGGTATGTCAGAGTATTATCATGGTTTTCAGGGAGTACAATATCCAATGTGGGGTGTGGGTGCTGGGTATATTGTCTTTACACCATGGTACCCCCAGTACATGACTCAAGGTCCACTGTATGGGGACCACTGTCACCATCAACCATACAGGTAACTGAATATACTATCCAGCCCAGTGATGCACATGCTGTGTGCAACTTATCTGCATCAGAATGGGCACACTGACAAGGTAGTTAGCACTGATAAGCCCAGGTCTCTCAGATGTGTGCATGACTGTTATGTGTTTGCCAATGTGTATATGACAGTATGTCACACTATGTATTGTTCATAAACAACCAGTGCATCCCCCATTACCATACTGTACAGGGCCTGGTGATGTTCTTCACTTAACATGTAACCTGGAACACAACTCATCCTAAAAGCTGTGTGGTGTGTGCATTTAAGGCCGCACACATCAGTAGCCCTACGTACCTATGTAGGGGTTCTAGTCCTTAGTGTTGCCAAATAAGAGTGTGTTTGTATGTGAAGGGAACTACTTCAGTTTGCAGAATATACATGACCCAGGAGGTCATCTGTCCAAGAACTGCCTGGCAAATGCTAACATTTCACAGGTATCATCCTGTGAAAATTCATTCCATCACAACTAGTACTAGATGTGTAAATGCCCTCTTCCCCACTGTATAGCTGTACAGCGATACTGGGGTTGGTATATATAGCTGGATGTGGATCTTGTGGACACAGCCACCATCATTGCGGTTACTGTTGAGTGTATCCTACCGCTTAATTGGCTGTAATACCGTACAGTTAATGTTAACAGGTTAAGTAGTTGTCAATCACACTATCTGTGGTTCTACACCAGCCCACACCCTCCAAAGGGTAGGACAGTGCCACCCATGCCAGCACACCTATGTTTACCAAGTTGAGGATTGCACTACATATGGGAAGGGGACATATACCCTGCGAGTACCATCGTCAATGAAATTAAACTAGCAGACTGATCATTTCCCAATGTCCTGTTGTGCCTACTCTGTCTTGGTGGAATTCCATAGGCTAAAATGGTTTCCTTGCAAAAGTACATCCATCCATGTGTACAGTATTCTTTGTGTATTGCATCAACACCAAAGCCTTTGTGTATGTCATACACAAACGTGTAGTGTGTACCACCCAGTGCACTTGCCATTGTCCACTGTAGAAGGCTGCTGACATCAGCCACCATGCACTCACCTGTATACACTCCAGACCTATCAGGCATGTGGCACATGCAGTAACTTTTATACAGACCTGTGACATGTGGTCAGCTGTACGCAGAATATGGCGCAGTCAAGGTGTCACCAGAGTGCCATACCACTTGTAGGAAACAGCAGACCAACATCCTGCTGATACATTGACACCTACAACACAAACAGAATACATTATGGAGACCACAATCACTCAGTGTTAATAACTGCTAGAATGCATCATGGCTGGATAGATACACATCCTGACATGTAAGTATTAAACTTTAGTGCCGAAAACATGTTACACAGCGTTACATTGGTACACCATAGTACAGTCACTCTGTGCATCAGAACCATCTTAGCCTGTCCCTACATCAATGGTATGGATGACAGGGATGTGGCACAGGTATCATCATATGCACAGGGTGCGTTGCTGGTTTGCCAGAGATCTAGACAGAGCCATTCATTTGACATCATGTGTGTGTGTGCTAGGGGATTTCATTATTAATTGGGCTGTTGCGATGTGGTGTGTGTAGGTATGGGGTTGCCCTTGCTGTGTTGGTGATGTGTTTTTGTATACATGCACACAGTCCTGCCATGTGGCTGCCCTATACAGGGGTTTGTTGGACAACTGCAGTCCATACCTGGCAAGGTCTGCAGTTCACCATCTCCAGCCATGGACACGAGAAATGTGCCTGCAATGGGTTCCATGAGCACCACCAGGTACAAGCCACAATATGGTACGCTCCTCTGATGATGACATATATCTGCTGGATCCAGGTACCTCTTGGGACTGGCCAGGGCCACATGCACGTGACCTGCTGTGTTTTTGTGTGGGCAGTGCCCCCCCTGCAGTGCTGGGGCTGGTACTTCCACTACAGGAGCTGCTCTGACTTCTTGCATGTCCAAGTTGACCTCCAGCTGTTGGTGTTGCTGGCCTATGTCCACGTGGCCATCGCATTAATCCCACCATATGCTCAAGCACAGACATTCTTTAGTTGAGGATTCCCACCATCTCACCCAACTGTCTATCCATGACCTCTGCAAAATAATGATGGGCACCTGCAAGATCATGGATATTGTCAATAAAAGTGGAATGAGTATCCCTCTGCAGTGTCAGACCCTGTCTGGTATACCGTTCCATATGTGCCTGTGCCTCCATGACCTGAAACATGCATCTGGTGACAGATGTGGCACTTCTGTCAGGGGCACGATGACCAGCAGCCCTCCTGCAAGCACCCTGTACATCTGCCTGTGTGATACCCTGCTGGGCATCCGGCTATGTCTGCTGTGTCTAGACATGTACCATAGACACTGTCCTGTCACATGGCACCACCCACCAACTGTACCTCATCTATGACCACTGATGATGGGATATGTATAGGCAATATGACTGTGTGTGGGGATGGGTTGAATAACAGTGGGATGTCAAATGATGGTGCAGCTTCAACCCCAGATAACCCTGCCTGTGCCTCAACACACCAATCATCATTGTCAGTGTCTGTATGGACACTAACATCAGTTGCCTGCAGGAGGGACCCACCTTGCCACCTGTGAGGGGAAAACAAGAAATGCACTTTAAGACCTCTGTGTCATTGCTTAACTGTACACATACACACAAGCACACACACACACACACACACACACACACACACACACACACATATATATATATATATATATATATATATATATATATATATATATATATACATATGGGGTGCATTCAAACATCAGGTCCACACTCTCTAACTCTCCTGCCTCCACAGCTGCACTGTTCTGCCTTGCTACAAAACAGGTGTCACATGTGGACACAGCCTAACATTAAGGAGTATATATAGGGACATATTGCAGGTAAGTCAATTACATACCTATGCCATTTCTGCATGATAAATTTCACATTAACATGCCTGTCCTGCAGATGGTGGGGTCTGAAACTCATGTGTCTATCATAACATCATTACTTCCACCACCAGCTTTTTGCCACACTAATATACATGTCTTGAGGTACAGAACACACACAATGATTGCTTACATCTTGTCATTCAGTGGTGATCTGCACAGTTGACAGGTATGGCCCACTGTCCACAGGGCCAGATGCTATGTCCATAGCAGTTGTTCAACAGGACATCATTACAACAACTCATGACGGCACATATAAATCTTTCCACGTCATCTGTCCCATTATTACAGACCAATAACTACATTCAATCACATGCATATGTTTCACAATACCTGTTGCAGTATTGTCCTCTCTTCTAGGTACACTTTTATGTGTCCCTGTGTTATAAAGGTTTGGTTTGTAGTTTTAGTTGTTTTATTTTATTTTTTTTTCCTGTTTCCCTCTCTCTCTCTCTCTCTGTATCTCAACTATGGGGATTGAGCTGCTTTGAATAGGTTGCAACATGGATTTTATAGGTGATGCTCATGATCAGGTGATGGCCTCTGCACCAATCAGTGTTCATCATTTGCTAATTGCATGCAGCCAGCTGTGTAGTACTTCCAATTACCACTGTCATGACAACCCACTACTATAAATTGCTACATCATGTGGGCATTGTCCTTTTACCTGTCCTATATAGAAGACATCCTCCCTGTGTGTGGGCAGTAGTGTTACAGACAGCAGGTAGCAATACCTCTTACAACAGGACTTGCAGACACAAGCCAACTACGTATTTGTATAAGGTTCCAGACCTACGGACAGTGTGAGTATTGTTGTTATATTCATTGGATACCGCTAGATTTACAGGGTTTGTGTGTACATGCTAGTTTAGCATGGAATGCAGTCTGTCTGCATAGCTCTCAACTATGGGCCTATCCCTTGATGGCCAGAGGATTGGCTGTTATGTTTTGTCTGTTCACCACACAGGTCTTGTCTCTAATATATCAGTGGCATTCTGTCTGTTGAGTGTTATCAGTACATTGCTACATCCATTTGTGTTTCTGACTTCATATTCCTGAGTAAGGGTATATTGCAACCAATCCTGTAACACCAGCAACTTTCAAAGTGTATAACAGCAATATTGCAAATATGGCCCTGTTTTCCAGTCTCTGTCCTCCACCTATATACCAAGCTTTGTCCATATGTCATGCAGTAAGAGGTTGTTAAGTAGTGACCTAACATTATATAGTGCTGGCATTCCTGCTATCATTCCATTGATTTTGTGGACTCCCACACATATTGTGAGGTAAGGTCCATATATATGTGGGCTACAGCTGGACAAAACATGTGTGACCTTGTACAGTTCAGAGGTTAGTGTATGTAACACTGTTATATGCCCTTGTAAGTCATTCTATGAAGGAGGGATATGCACCATTTATGACCTAGGCTATTACAACATGTGAGGGATATCAGTAGTAAGACACATTAAGGTATATGGCTGTAGATTTTCATACATTTCACCATGGGAACAGTGGTGGGCTAGTGTTTACTGTCTTACAGACAGTTCTGTTTGTCAGTGTGATAGTTAAGTTTTAAGTTAAGCATTGTTATGTAACAGATACATTTTCATTGTGACAACTTAATTCTTTTCCCCCTTGGGGTTGAGTAAAGAGTGTAATTGGAGGCTACTGAACTACATCTGTAATTAATTAGTGTTGATTGATTCTTATCTTCTGGGCCAGTGTTTCTTACTGTTGTACTACTTGAAGGCCTTGGCCCGGACAGCAACATATGTTATGCTTTTAGATTACTGTATCAAATGTTTTACTTGAGAGTTGCATTACTCAGTTATTATGTATTTCAAACACCTAACTGCTATATGAAATGGCATATACAACTGAAACAGTACACAAATAAATATTTATATGTATGCAAACCTGTGTGTGGTGTTATATCCTTTGACTTCTCTGTGGGTATATGTTTCATGCAATAATTGTCTTTTGTATAAGAGAATCAAACACTGGTCATTTTAAAAGGTGGCAACTGTAGGAATACTGGCTGTTCAATATGCTGTGCAAATTATAAATGTGTATCTTCCTATACATATCTATACGTAGTAATATATGTATATGTGTATGCATGTGTATATATGTATAGATCTATATATATATATATATATATATATATATATATATATATATATATATATGTGTGTGTGTGTGTGTGTGTGTGTGTGTGTGTGTGTGTGTGTGTGTGTGTGTGTATGTATGTATCATTGGAATGTTTACTGCTTCCACATTGTACATTCCTTATGGTAGACAGACTGTTCTGCATGATATGTTATTGATATCATCCTGACATAAAACAGCTGAGTTGGGTTACTGTTAACTTGTTATTGCTATGTTGTGTAGGGTCCTGGGTATGACTTGCAAGTGTTGGTTATTGTGTTGCAAGGTAGATCTGTTCAACTCTTGCGGATGGGATGATATCAATAATTACAAGAGGTAGTTAATTTGGGCCCCCTCACTCCCATTAATTGTGCCTTTGGTCATATATTTGTTGTGTTCTGATATATATATATATATATATATATATATATATATATATATATATATATATATATATATCTATATATATGTATATATATATATATATATATATATATATATATATATATATATATATATATATATATATATATATATATATATATATATATATAGATTGATATATATGTGGGGTGGGAGAGGCAGATCCACTGGGATCTGCCTTCCCATATGTGCTATGGTATGGAAATTAACAATGAATATTGGTTAGTCATGTACAACACATTACAACATTCATCAAAATAGCATCTATGGATATTCCCATTAACCCAAAACTGTGCAATTATAACAGTGCCATAGCAAACAGAACCCATGCATATATGTAATGGCATTCAGGGTTGCAACAGCATGCCAGTTAGTGGTATGTCAGGCTGTAAGATGATTATTCAACAGGGAATATTAGTATGCACACAGTTTAAACAATTATAAACCAAATGGAACAACAGTCCCAACAGTAGAAGTTTATTTGGGAACATACCCATGTTGGTTTCAGTGAGATGGCTGAATCAGTTGAGTGGAGGGGGAAGGGAACAGACTCAATTGACAACTGCTATCAAGTATATTTGTCAGTACCCTACTATTCACTACTCTACATTCTGACCACACTTACACTATACCTGCAACATAGGGCTGCTACAGCACACCAACAGCTGTAGATATCAACAGAGCAATTGTACCCTTATTTTAGTTATACACATCAGACATGTTTCTATACCAATTTCGTTACCTGTGGGCCTGTGCAGATGAACTGTGTGCACATTACATTGCTGTTTCTACACATATTTCAGATTCACATATTAGTTGCAGGTCCTGGAGTATGTGTTGTGTCTTTCACATACATCTACTGTGACATTCTCTATGTGAAGGTTTCTTGTCAACTGGACAAACTATCTGTGACAGCGTGACACTTGAGGGGCTTGTCTGGGCCAGACTGCAGAGTGTGGCTGTCTAGCTTGCATCTATTTGTAGGACTGGGGCTGATCAACACAGCAATTGTACACCTTTTATAGTTATATAGATCATACTAGTATTTCTATTATGATTGTTTTACCTGTGTGCCATGTATGGAAATGCATGTGTTGCAGTACATTATTTTTTCTGTTCAGATTGCAGTTTAAAATTGTAGAACCAGACTGAGATTTTAGTGGTGGTCCCTGGATTCGAACTGTGCTGTGTGTGCAAAATTGAACTACAGGCATTGTCCTTATCCGACTGAGTTACTGGAGAGGTGTTGTGGGCTGTTTGTGACATTTCTATCTAGTACATATTTTTGTGCCAGTACTTTTATCATGACGTGTTGCATTATTTGTTTCTCATTTTCAGAACAATTTATGCATGCACAACAGACATTGGTGTCACTGTTTGTGAAACGTGTGCAGGTTAGTTGGATTGCTCTGTTGATATCTACAGCTGTTGGTGTGCTGTAGCAGCCCTATGTTGCAGGTATAGTGTAAGTGTGGTCAGACTGTTTTACAACTACATACTGCAATTTAGATTCCTGAGTACACAGTGTAGGTTTTAGGTCTGCACCTGTTAACCTTATACATTTCTCAGTGCATTCATAGCTCCATAAGGCTGAAATTGAAAGATTAACACAAGTCAATGCTGGCAGACAAACAAGTAAAACACATTCTGATGGGAATATGTACTGTTGCTTTTTTCCAGTTATTTGACATGCCCAATCTAATGTATGCAGACAAGCAGTGCTAAATCAGTTCACCTCAGTTAATGCATTCTGCAGGACATACACATTTCTATTTATCAGGTACAAGTGAGATGACACACACCAGTGTTTGGGATCATCTTTATTAGTTTTGACATACATATCTGTGTACGACTCAAAACTCCACAATTACTATTCCTGCATGATCTGCACAGGTGAAAGGTTTTCATTTCTGACATGGCACTTTCTTGGCAAGTTCACTCAGACACACTCATATATATTCTAATATTCCTCTTCTCCATATTGTACCTTGTTTACTACTGATATCTATATTACACAGCAGCTGGGAATACTCCATTGTTGTAATACTGGCAGCCTGATACAGGCATTTATTCCTGACTTTTACAGCACAATTATATATACAGGCAGTACTACCATTACTATAATTTTGATTTCTTACTGCTAATAGTAGGGAGTATTCTGTACTCACCATACTGTTGATGCAGCTGGGCCAGTCGCTGGACATGAGCCTGCACATTCTGGGACCTCTCTGCAGCAGCTGTATGGGGAGACATCTCACTTTAATCACACCTGCCCAGACACAAGTTGAACTTTTTCCATACTTACTTAGAGATGCATAAGACTGCATACTTACAGACAAGTGAGACATCATGTGCTTGGGCTTCCTGGATCCACTTGTCTAAAAGTGCACCCCTCCTTCAGGTCATTATGGTAATGATGTACCTGCTCACCAGTCCGGGGTATGCCAGTGGCACCGGTGAGATCATGTGCAAGCTGGTCCCAGGCCCTCCCTTTGTACTGATAGCCCTAGTACTGGCCCTGTAGCAGCCTGCCATCATGGTGTTTAACTAGGAGCCCACCCATGACCCTGGACTCCTGGATGCCCCAACTTTGCGCTCAGAAGCACACATCTTCTCCAACTCCAGCCATTTGGTCCTGCTGTATGCAATCCCAAATAGTTATGGCTGTATTCCCACCTGTGCAGTTTAAATAGGGCAGTTTTCCCGCAGTTTTTCTTGATTGGCCAGTTTTAATATACTGCACTATGCTTAGCTCCATGCAAATCCGCATAGCAATGCTTACACCAGCTAAGCAGAGCTGAATGCAGGTAAGCAATGCTTACACTAGCAAAGCATTGCTTAAATCTATTTTTTTTCATTAAATGTATAAATTATTTTTTACATTTATATTTTACATATTTTGACTCCTACTGTGCTACAAGTAAGCCATATGATTGGCATTTATCATTCACATTCCTTAAAAGTTTATTAAATAATTTGTCAGAGGGGGGATTCCAACCGAGCATGTTCTACATGCTATACCATGGCAATACCACAACGCTACGGCAGGTTTGATGAAATTTTCTATCACAGTAGCACTTGTCTATCATTTTCAGATTTCAGCCAGGCTAAGCATAGTGGCGCGCCATGCAAACAAGCTGTGTGGTGTTTAACCTTCGGATTTATTTCATGAAAAAAAAGTTATTATTACATTTTTTTTTTTATTTTTTATTCCTTTCCTCTTGCCTTGCCACTTCCATGCATGTAGGGCAAGAATGTATACATTCGGGGGCATGCACTTGAAAGCTGCTGCCTTCTAGGTGTTTTTTGTTTTCAGTGTCCTGTTACCTATTTACATTTCAGTGTCTGCGGACACTCGTCTACTATATAATATTACAGCCATGTCAGAAAGTGCCGTACAGCACTTTCAGAGCAAAGGGAGCATGTTAAATGTGCTGGCACTGCTGACACATGCTCCCTGCACTTGTTCCTGTTTCATGTCCCTTTAGTTTAGATAGCAGTGCACCTTAATGCATATGCAAGGTGCGCTGCTATCCTAAATGAATAGCCTTATTCTTGCATGGAACTTCTTGAATCCAGGGGTCTATCTATTCACAAAGTATCTGAAAAAATAATCTAATATATATTTGATATACAATACACTTAGTTCACTCACATTACATCTAGGGCATTGTATACAGAAAATACTTCTCCAAAATGTCTATTTTGCAGGTAGACAAACTCCCACTGCACCTCCAGTTTGGGGGAAGTCACCAAACCACACCTCTTATTTAACTATACTAATATCACCATCACACAGCTGTGGACAAAAGAGAAAATGCCTCACATAATCAATCACTACTGGAGCACAAAAACAAATACAAACTTGTAGGTATATTGATACAGTATAACAGTGGGCATTAGCAAGGTAGAAATACTGAACAGCACTAATTTGTAATGTAATTCCTATAAATCAAAACCACACCCAGCAGTAATTTTCTATAGCATAAGACATTTTTCTATCAGCTGTGATTCAGTTGTTGTGTGTTTGATCAAATGTGCATTAGATTAACTGTGGCACTTTATTTTGAAAATAAAATATGTTACAGGTCAAATATCACATGCCTATAAATATAGATAGATAGATAGATAGATAGATAGATAGATAGATAGATAGATAGATTGATAGATAGATAGATAGATATGGTGTGCAGATATATAGCTAGATACCCAAATAGATAGCTAAATAGATGGAATGGATAGATATTTAAAAACTATTTATGTGCAATTTTGCTAACATTACTCATTAAAACAAGGATTAATTAAACCACCCAACATTGCCATCTATCTTCTTTTCTTATGGTTTAATATCTTATGTTTATATTCTTAATAAAACCTTCAGAAACTTGATCAATTCCAATAAAAGAAAAAAATTGCTATAGCATCATGTAACTTATGTGAATATAAGAATCCACTCTACCTTTTATATTTAAATGAATAACAGTCTTGAATGTTTAAGGTAATGAAGTTTTCCCCACATAAAAACTTCCACAATGGCATACAACCAGATAAATTATCACTGTTGTAACACATGTAATATCTTCATAAATTTCAAAAATCCTAGAAGTTTTAGTAGAGGTAAAATGTTTGGATTTACTAATATAAGAGCATTGTACAAAATTTCCACAAGATGGACAACCATTTAAGGTTGTATTTAATTCATCCATTCTTTCTTTCACTTCTTGTTCTACTTTATGACTTGAACCCTCATAGGTTCATATGTAGGTACTAGGCTATTGGCCCTAGGGCCTATGCATGCCTAGCCAAAAAGTACTGTGGTGTTCGCCACCCAAGAAAATTATTTTCCTGTGCCCCTGTCAAACAGAACCACAGAAGTGATCCCTGGGGTGAATTTCCTATTACCTATCCAATCATCAAGATTTTTCTTGAAGAGTGCTAATGAGGAGCTCTGTTTGACATAGATAGGTAGTCTGTTCCAGAGTATGGGAAGTCTCTGAGACAGGAATCTATCCCTCCAGCATGTTCTGTTTATTGTGGTGACAAGGTTTAGGTCCCTAGAGCGTGTAGCTCAGAGGGATTGGGATTTCTTTAAGTGGAGCATGTCCAACAGCTCTGGGTTTGACATAGCTTTGTATGTTAGGCAGAGATCACCTCTGAGTAGGCGATATGTGACAGAGTAAAGCTGGAGTTTTTTGAGTCGGTCTACGTAAGGCATCTGTTTGAGGCCAGTAATCCTCTTTGTGAGGTATTTTTGCAGCCTTTCTAGGTGTTGTAGATGTCTTGTGAGGTACATACCAAAAGGGGCATTGTACTGTATAATGGGTCTAATGAGTGATGAGTAGAGGGGAACAATGACCTCTTTTTTTCTGGATGAGAAACCTTTTCTGATGAGGTGTGCTACGTAGAAGGATTTCCTGACCACTGTGGCGATGTGATTATCAAAGGATAGACTACTGTCCACCTGTGTCCCAAGGTCTCTTATCACACTTTCGGTGTTAAGTAGACTACTGCCTATGTGGTAGTTCATGGGTGCAGAGTTTTTACCAAAGGGGATGACAATGCACTTTTTGGCATTGAGCTTGAGACCATAGCTTTGACACCAGGCATCTGTCTCAGTCAGGTCCTTTTGTAGGACGTCCACATCATTAGGAGTTTTGATTATGGCTCCTAGTTTGCAGTCATCTGCAAATTTAGTTAGCCAAAGACCTTCTGTGTTAGCCTGTACTTCAGAGAGGTAGATACCAAACAGGAGAGGACCTAGGACTGAACCCTGTGCTACTCCACTTGTCACTGGTCTGAAGTCTGATTTGGAGTCTGCTACTTTCACAGTGTGGGTTCTGTCAGTAAGCCAGTTGGCAACCCATCTTGTGACATAGGGATTTATACCTAGTTTAGTGAGTTTATCTATAATTCTAGAGTGGAGATAGTGTTGAATGCCTTGGCGAGATCTAGATAGACTGTGTGAACCACCTTACCATCATCTATGGCTTTCGTGACTACTTCAAAGAAGCCTATCAGGTTTAGGACACATGATCTGCCTTTTACAAACCCAAACTGTGTGGGGTCTAGAGTTTGGATATCTCCAATGTCTTTGTTTATGAGTTCCATGATGATAGGTTCCATGGCCTTGCAGACCAGGCTTGTCAGGCTAATGGGGCAGTAGTTACTGGTGTCTGTTATGGCTCCCCCTTTGTGGAGTGGGATAACCGTCGCAGTGTGCCATTCAATGGGCACAAAGCCTGAGGTAAGGTTATGACTGAACATAGTACTTAAGTGGGGTGCCAGTTCATTCTGTAGTTCATGTGTAAGGCAGCCTGGGATGTTGTCAGGTCCCATGGATGCTGTGTTCTTGGCTTTGGAGAGTGAGGTTTTTACCTGTGCAGCCATGATTACAGGAACTTTGCATTCTTCCGGTATAAAGATGGGCCCTTTAGGGGGTGAGAGGGGGGTAAAGTTAGCACTGAACCTATCTTCCAGGATGATGGCAATATCAGTTGGTTCTGTATATTTAGTGTCATTGTGCTGTAACTCAGAGCAGATCTGAGTGTTGCCACTGAGATTCTTGACATAGCTATAGAATGCTTTGTGGTTGTCTTTAGAATCAGTGGCAATTTTGTTTTCATAACTAGCTTTGGAGGATTTTATGAGAGATCTCAGCTTCTTACTGAGGCTGACCAGGGAGTTTCTCCAATTGTGGGATTTTACTCTTTTTTGCAACAGTTTCTTTCTTCTGTTGTAGAGTTTGTTTATGGCAGAAAACCACCAGATTGGCTTCCTTTTTTTGGAGGATAGCATCTTGGTTCTGTTAGGGATAGCACGATCCATGCACTTGTGTAAGTGCTTATAAAGTGCATTTGTGCAGGATTCAGCAGTTGTACCTCTATTGTCCATCTGCATGGGTGTCGTGAAGTTTGCCACTTCTGTCTTAAGAAGTGTGAAGTTGGCTTTGGAGAAATTTGTCATGGTTGTTTTCCTAATGGGGGGTGGGAGCAGGATGTGGATATCTAGGGTGATTAGCTTGTGGTCAGATCTGACCAAAGAGGAGCTGACCTCTGGTGTGGAACACTGGTCACCCATGTTGGTGATGACCAGATCTAGGATATTGCTGCCCCTGGTGGTGGTGTGGATAACTTGATCCAAGGTGTTGGAATTGATGATTTCCATAAAACGTTGAGCAAAAGAGTTGGTACACAAGTAGTTTTGCCAGTTAATGGTAGGGTAGTTGAAACCACCCATTATTAGAGTGTTGGGTTGTACAGTAATATTTTCCAGTTTATCAAGAAAAGAGGAGTGGGAATCCCGGGGCATGGTGGGGGGTCTGTAGCAAGCTACAATCTGGATTGCGGTTTTGCCCAGAGTTCATTGAACTTGTATAATCTCAGATGCATTATGCTGAGCAACTAACTTGGAGGTGTGGATATCCTTAATGAATATGGACACGCCTCCACCTTTTGTGTTTCGGTCTGGGTTTGGTGGCTGAAAGGTGTGGTATGAATTATAGCCTGGTAATGCATCTCTCTTTTCAGATTGTTGAATCTCCCTTTTCAGGTTGTTGAATACTACTTACATCCCTATATTGTAATACATTTTTCCTTGGGATGTAAACTATTTGAGTTTTTGTTTCATTTACCAAACCTGAATCGTAACACGCTTGGACAAACCTAGGAAATAAGTTTTCAGCCTCCAAATTATATGTGGCTTCATCATTACAAATGTTTCTAGGTCTCATATAAGAATTAGTGGCATTCCTAACTATATGTTTTGGATAGCAACTATTGGCTTGTAATAAGGAGTATATTTAAAATGTTTTTTAGATTCATAGTAATTATTTTCTCATCAATCAGCTTTGTGATTCAAATATCCAAAAAGCTAACAATAAAAAGGTCATACAATGCAGCAAAGTTTTTTAACAAACTTAGTCTGATTAAGAAAACAAAAACACATACTTCTTTAAAGCTTCCGAAATACATTCCCAAATCATCCAACAATCCGCCAAACAATGAGACCAATAATCATTAAACCTACTTAAAAATTGTATTGTCATTCACACATAAGTGGATTATTTGGCTATACTTTAGAAACACATAGCTTGAAATCAAGCCTAATGTGTGGAAACTTTAGGGTGTCAATAAATATCCCAAACAACATCTAAACTAAAGGGGGAAAAGGTATGCAGTGTTCTGTACTTACTTTTCTCTGCAAGTGTCAACACTGAAGAGTAAACTTCTCCACATTTCAGGGAGGAGTGCTACAGCATTAGACATTCAGTCCTACCCTCTCCAGTCATCTCTTCTAGTGCAAGACTCACTAACCTAACCTTGATAATCTGAGTCACAGTCACGGCTTATCCACCTGTGGTATGGTGCTGACCTTGGAATTCCTGCAGTTCTCACCAGTGCAGCTTGAATAATTGGCATTCAGCTTGAATAATCATCATTTCCACATTTTCAATTACCTTAGCTGGACTTGATAGAAGCATCACATTGCTTTCATGTTATTAATCTCAATATTGCTAGTAATGCACATTAGCATGGAACCTAGTAGTACATCAGAAATATTATTAAACACATTTTTCTCAAGTCATCACATACCCTAAAGCCATTAATCAATCTGTATTCCAGGCCACTCTATTCAACAAAGGGACAGAGTGCAAGCACAGTGAAAACTCCAGGGAACACATAGACAAGAGAGATGGGTCCTATCATAGTTTCTTCAGCGTTTACATATCACTGTTGTTTGCATCATTTTTGATTTCATGTGTTGGTTGCCTAAGGTACAGTCATATTATATAGCCTGTGTAGTTTGAAAGTATAATATACATAGGGCCAGAGATTTTGTATGCACATCTAGTAAAGTATATGTGCAGAATTCTTCTTGAAAGTTCCAGAAAAGAGAAGTACATACTTACCAGCCCAAATACCCATTTGTCTATATACCTTCTGTTCCTGTCTGCCTGCATTTATCAGCCTGTGCTAATTTGGTTAAATGACGTCTTGGTATCAGCACCAATGGCTGATGTTTCACACATTGTGTGATGTACTGATGAAGTGTCTATCCTGAAATTAACATTGTAGGGCATATCCATGCCATACTTGATCAAAGTCTTTATCATCTGTAGATTAACTATTATGTGTTTGGCTGAGGAGTGGTATATACTGATGGCACCTCCTATAAGCCTTATTAGAAATTCAATATTGTTTATTTGTATACATATATCATCTACATCTATATATGCTTGAGTTCAGGCTTATGTGACAAAATTGGAGCAGTTTCACAATGTTCAGCATGTAGTGATCATATGTCATATATTTTTCTGTCTCTGTGTTCTTGACACAGAAGGTGCATTGACATACTTCATATGCTGTATATCTTGCCTTGGAAGCTCCTCTCATTCTTGTCTCTGCTTAGTTTACCTGGCACTCGCAGGTGAAACTGGGAAGGTGCTCCCCTTAAACTACTTGCATTGTTTGAAATTACCTTAATGTATGTGTCTCTCATTGTTGGCTTGTCTGCCTTTGAATTGCCTTGTAAGTATTTGTAGCTAGTTGTTTGATTTGTTTCTGGTACATTTTCCCTTTTGACTTAAAGTGTATTTTTACATGTAAAAATGGTGTGCTTTTACATTAAGAAGACTGGGAGTGCAATTCAAGTGGCAATAAAAAAGTAGCCTGGTCAGCTGATTTGGAAAACACACAAGGAGTCTTAAACTGATATTTACTTGTTGTAACTAGTTATTTGATTTGTTTCTGGTACCTTTTCACTTTTGGCTAACTAAAATGCTTTTTTACAGTAGAAGACTGGGACTGTTATTATAGTGGAAGCAGAAAGATAGCCCAATCTGCCTGAGTTGGGAAACACAGAGGGAGGCTTAAAGTGAGATAGTTTCATTGAACATACTGCTTTTACTTGTTCACTTTTCTTTGAGTCTATAATTTCTGTTGTGCATCATGCAGTGACATTTAATAGTGCCTTGTATAGACATAGGTATTTAGAAATTAAATTTCCATACAAAACTTCCCCAGCAACTTTACTCTAGAACCTGTTGCATAAAGACCAACTTGTTTATGCATGGAGTTGCACTGCTGCACAAAGTCAGTCATACATAGCCTAGTTGTAGTTTCTACCCTCACAGTGCTCAAGTTAGTCTACTGTATTATACCGCTTTGTAGTTCACCTAAAAAAGACCTAAAATCACAGATGGACATATTCCCAGTTCTTCTGCCAACAGCTTGGCAGATATGAGCATACTGAGACAATGTAAGAATTGCTCATGTTGACTGAAAACCAATTATTTCCAAGAAAAATTAATAAGAGTATATGAGAGATGTAATTACAAAATGTCACTGGAGGCAAGACTCTCACACAAAAATCACTCAGAATAGCAACCAGGTTGTCGGTAATATAAGCATTACACCCAACACACATAGTACTGATCCAACACATAGACCAACATATGATGAGGCACTGTAAAGCAGCCTTTCTAAACCTCAAAGACCTCCTGGACATTCATCCTACAAAAATAATCCTCAGCAACCCCCAAAACAGTCCTTCAAAACAACACATAACACAATACATACAGCCAAACTCTTTGGAGCATTAACTACAAAGCGTATATGGCAAATCCAACACACTACCCAATATTGCAATCGCAGCTGGCTCCACCGTGAGATATATAGACATCCATATCACCAGTCTATATAAGGGAAAAAATCAGTTATCTGTCTATTAGGGGCCAGGATACACCAAACCTCCTATGAACGCAAGTCATTAGACCACGAGTTCCAGTATGACTCAGTCATAGTTCATGTGGCTGCAAATGACCTGAGAGATACCTCTCTGGACTATATGAAGAAAGATAATATGGACCTCCCATACTATCTCTCCCTGGCCGGTGTGTGCCCAGCACTGAACAGCATTCTACCTTCACCAGGGATGATGCCACAATATAAACAAAAGATGACTGACATCAGTAATTGGCTTAGTTTCTGGTGCATTTCAAGGGGGTGCAATTTTTTTCTAGCATGGGAAGATGTGGTCAAATGACCATGTTACTTTGTCAGGGATGGTCTACACCTTTCCCCTATAGACTTTCAAATATTGGTTAAAACATTGCCTTTTTATGCAATGTCTAAGTAGCAAAACTCCTGACATAGCAAAATCAACCCAAGGGAGTCTACAGGGTCTCCACACCCTGGAAAATGTGGACATCTATGCAGTTGCTGAGTCATGGCTTAAAGACACAAAGAGTATCCCATCACTATGGTGCTATAATGCTTCCATACATTCAGAAAAGCTATTGCACAGGAAGGGACAAAACAGCAAACTCACCTCAGGATTAGTCAAACCAGATGACCCACTTGAGCTACTCCATGTCCAGATTTCCATAGGCAAAGTCCCATATCATATACTTGTAAGCTACAGGCCACCCCCTGTGCCCCAAGAAATCCATAACTCATACTTGGACTTACTGAATGACCTCACCATTCAAACTAATGCCATACTCATGGGCAACTTGAACTGACCCACTATAAACTGGGATACTTACATAACCCCAAACTTATAGAACCAGAGATTCCTTGACTTTGTAAATACAAACTTCTTGGACCAGATAGTCCATACACCCACTAGTGGTGTAAACATACTACATCAGTCCACAAGACTCTCTTTCATAATATAAATTAATTCTGTGTATTCTAAGGTAAACTTCCTGCAAGTAAGTGATAACCTGTCAAATTTTCAAGACCCCAAACCCTGACAGTGCATCTGGTTTTGTGGGATTCTTCACAGAAATCCCATATAATCATGTCAGTGTGTCCATAGAGATGGCTGTGCCTACCAGAAATTAGCCCACAACTAACTCACAAACCAAACTACCCTGGTGGAATCCAAACACAAGCAGATTGTACAACAAAAGAAAAAACTCATAGCCAAGATTGTTAAGTGATGTGCCCAGCATGATAAAATGACTCTCATCAATCTAAAAAAAACTAAGAGAAAAATTAAGTTTACTAAAGCTAGAAGTGAGGTATAGATAGGCTCCCAGTCAAAGGGCAACCTCAAGGCCTTCTTTAGCTATGTCCAAAACCTCAAAGTTCTGAGTTCAGAACTGATTTTAGATGGCAGGAGCCAGAAGATATAACAAATCTGTTGGCCTACAAAGTCACCTTCGGTTTTATACCCCTCTCCACTCAGCTGTCCATCCCCAAGAAATATTACCAAGCAACCTCCCACCCCTCCTGTCACTAGGGAGCAGGTCATAGAAGCATTCTCTTTGGCCAAAAACACTGCATTAATGGGCCCAGATTATTTATTTATTTATTTACATTTGTTAACCGGGAGTGTCCGACTGGATGTAGGTCCATTTTCAGCGGAGGCCCGGGGAGAAAAGCTCCACAGTTAAAATAAATAGACAGTAGTTAAATTGGATTACATAGCGATTAACAATTTATCATAGCAATTGCTTGCAACATATTTGCAGATGAAGAACATAGTACATCAGTAGACAACTTGTATCTTTATCTGTGAAGTACATAACAGACATTAACAAATGTTACAATAGGAAGTTCCTGCTGTATAATAAGTACTAGGCTTATGAGCATCTGAGCTTGCTATAATCAAGGTAGTTAGTGGAGTGGAAAGAAAGGTAGTGGTTGGATGGGGTGGGTGATATTAGAGAGGAAGTTGCAAGGGCATAGCCAGCAAGTTTTTAGGTGCGCTTTTAGTAAAGTTTTGAAGTGGGTGCATGATGGTATGGAGGTAATTGTGGGTGGGAGGGAGTTCCATAATTTGGCTATGGTGCAAGAGAATAGTGCTTCACCAGCAGAGTTATTGGCTTTAGTGATCTGCAAGTGATTTTTGTTGCTGGATCTTAGTGGTCTGGTGGTGCGATAGGGTTGGAGTAGATTCTGGAGGGATGGGACATTTATTGGATGGTTTACTAGTTTGTGGGCAAGTGAGAGTTGATACCACTGAAGGAGGTGAGGGAGTTCAAGTCAACCCAGTTCAGCAAGTGAGAGACAGTGGTGACTATGGTAGATTGCCCCTGTGGCGAATTTGGCGATTTTGTTGTAGCAGGTCTGTAGCTTGTTTAGATCGCATTGCCTTAGGTTGGTATATATTGGAGAGGCATAACATAGGGTGGAGATAAGGTGGGAATTTGCTATTGAAATCTTTGCTGCTTTGGTGAGAAGTTGCTTATTTCTGTATAATGCTCCTAGCTTTTTGTGGACATTTTTATGGTCATGGATATGTGAATGTCAAATTTTAGTTTATTGTCTATTTCCACTCCTAGCAATTTGCTGTGTTCAGTTGGGTATATAGTGGTGTTGTCTTTTGCTGTGATATTAAAGTGAGAGTTCTTTTGAGTATGTTTGGTGGGTTGGAAGATGAGTAGTTTAGTTTTGTTTGGGTTGAGTATTAATTGGGCATCGGATAACCAAGTTTCAACAGAGGAAAAGGCTTCCTGTGTGACTTTTTGCAGTTTGGGTAGGGACTGGGCTGAGCAGATGATGGTCGAGTCATCTGCGTATTGTATGAGTGTGCCATGTTTGGTGGCAGAGGCTAGATTATTGGTGAAAACAGAGAAGAGTAGGGGTCCAAGGATGGATACTTGGGGAACCCCTATGGAGACAGGTAGTTGGGGAGATATGTCATTCTGCCATACAACAGATTGTTGGTGGTCAGACAGGTAACTCTGAAACCAGTTGGTGACTGACTGAGAGAAGGAAAGGTTATTGAGGACAGAGATAAGTTGTTTGTGTGGGACCATGTCAAATGCTTTAGATAGGTCTAGGAAAGTAGCAGAGGAGAGATATTCATTGTTTTTATGCTGAAGGATAGTGTTAGTAAATGAGAGTAAGGCAGTGGTGGTGCTATGGTTTGGTCGGAAACCATGCTGAGTACTGGAAAGGAGGTTGTTAGTAAGGAGGTAGTCTGAGACCTGAGAGTGTATGCATCTCTCTAGTATTTTGGAGAGTGGAGAGAGAATAGCTATGGGGTGGTAATTGGTTAGTTCTGTGGAGGGTCTGCCTTTGTGGAGGGCAATTACATGTGATACTTTCCACAGTGTGGGAACATAACTTTCTGACAGAAATCGGTTAATCAAGATGGATACTGGGTAGGCCAGAGCATAAGCTGCAATTTGTAGGTATTCACTTGGGAGGTTATCTGCTGCTAATTTGGTGGGCTTAAGTTTAGTTAAGAGTTTTTTTATGTTGGAGGTAGGTACAGGAGAAAAAGAGAAGGCAATGGGGAGATTACTAGTTGAAGGTGTGGGTTGGAGTGAAGGGGGTTGTGTTGTTTAGTTAGTGATAGTATGGTTTGTGTGAAGTGTGTGTTGAATGAGGTAGCAATATTTTCTGAACAGTGAGGGATGTTAGGAGGAGGGGTACTGACTTTACATGGGTGGAGGAGGGAGTTTATGGAGGACCAGAATTGTTTGGGGCTGTGTTGGGAGGAGTCTAGGGCAGACTGGTAGTATTGGAATTTGTTCTGTTTTATTAGCTTTTTGACTCTATTGAATGGTTCTAGGAATTTCTGTCTAGTTGAGGGGGTTTTGGGTTTGCGCCAGTGCTCCCAGGCTTTATCCCTGTTTTTCATTTCTGAATTAGTGGTTTTCTGTAGCCATGGGGAGGGTTGTGCTTTGGTTCTGGAAACTCTTATGGGGGCATGGTAATTAAGGATGCTCAGTAAGGTAGTATTAAAAAATTCAACTGCATCACCAAGACTGAGGTACTTTAGAGGATGCCAGTTACATTCTTTGAGGGATGAGATGAATGTGAGTGGGTTAAAGTTTAGTTTTTTATGTATTTGATGGTAGATGGCAGGTTTAGCTTGGTATAGGTATTTTTTGAGTAGGAATGTTGGGGAGTGATCACTGAGGCTATCTGATAAGCAGCCTGTTATATATGACTGGGGACTCTTACTGACTAGTATCCAATCCAGGGTTGTGGTACTTGCTGGAGTTTTTATTTATCCTGGTTGACGACTAGACTAGCTGGGTGAAGCCATGAAGGTTTACATGATGGGTTGGATGGTTGCCAGAACAGGACTGCCAGTCAATATTGAAATCACCTAAAATGATAGTTTCTTGGGGGAGATGGTGGGTAGACCAGCTGTGGAGGTTTTCTAGTGGAAGGATGTTTGATAATATCCCAGGATGCCTCCTATATAGCCAGAAACATGACCCATCGGGACCACTGAAGTCACTGTTTAACCGTAGTTTCTAGACAGACTCTGTTCCACACAAATGGAGAACTTCAGTGATCATCTGTCTGCGCAAGGTTGGAACATCGATAGACCCCAGGAACTACGGGTCTATATTACGCCATTGAATGCTTAAAAAAGTTAACGATGATTAATCGACCCCATGTAAGCAAAAGCTTACAATGTCATAGGTTCATAGGTTCATAGGTTCATACTAGGCTATCTGCCCTAGGGCATTTATAAGCCTAGCCAGAGTGTGTGTGGCTTTCACCACCCCTTAGGATGAGAATACTATACCCATTAGTTTGCTGTGCCTCTGTCCAGCAGTGACACAGATATAATTCACGGGGTAAACCTACGATCTCCCATCCACTCGTCAAGATTTCTCTTGAACAGAGTCAGTGAGGGGCTCTGCCTCACATGGACTGGGAGTCTGTTCCATAGTGTAGGGAGTCTCTGGGTGATGAATCTGTCCCTCCAGCACGCCCTATTTATATCCGTGTTGAGGTTTAAGTCTCTTGCTCTCGTGGCTCTGGTGGATTTGGATTTTTTGAGGTGGAGCATGTCCATTAATTCCAGGTTGGACATGGCCTTGTATGTCAGGCACAGATCACCTCTGAGCAGATGGTATGCGACTGAATAGAGCTGGAGTTTCTTCAGTCGGGCGTCGTATGACATATGTTTGAGCCTCTTTATCCTTTTGGTGAGGAACTTTTGGGGTCTTTCCAACTGCTGCAGGTGTCGGGTAAGGTACATTCCGAATGGGGCATTGTACTCAATTGGTCTGATAAGTGAAGGGTACAGGGGTACAATGACCTCTCCTGATCTGGATGTGAATCCCTTCATGATCAGGTGGGCAATGTAGAAGGTCTTCCTAACCACTTTGGCAATGTGAGTGTCAAAAGAGAGGTTACTGTCAACTTGGGTCCCCAGGTCCCTGATAACTTCTTCCGTGTTTAATGGATTACCACCTATGTGGTAATTAGGGGTTACCTTGTTTTTCCCAAAGGGTATGACTATACATTTTTTGGCATTTAGCTTAAGGCCATGGCTCTGGCACCAGTTATCCATTTCTATGAGACCTCTCTGGAGGATGTCTGTGTCTGATGGAGTGTCAATTATGGTGCCCAGTTTGCAGTCATCTGCAAATTTTGTCAGCCACAATCCCCTATGTTTGCCTGCACTTCAGAAAAATAAATGCCGAACAAGAGGGGCCCAGGACTGAGCCCTGTGGGACACCGCTCGTGACCAGCTTAGAGTCTGACATGGCACCAGCAACTCTAACCCTGTGTGTTCTGTCCTTGAGCCAGTTTGCAACCCATCTTGTGACATATGGGTTTACATCTAAGCTGGTGAGCTTTTCTATGATGCCCGAGTGGGTATTGTGTCAACGCTTTTGCTAGGTCAAGGTAGGCTGTGTGAACTGCCTTACCCTCATCAATGGCCTTAGTGACTGTTTCAAAAGTCGACCAAGTTCAAGAGGCAGGATCTGCCCTTGACAAAGCCAAATTGGGTAGGATCCAGTGTCTGTAGGTCCCCAATGTCTTTATTTATGAGTTCCATTATGATCCTCTCCATAGCTTTGCAGACAAGGCTCGTCAAGCTTATGGGGCGGTAATTTCCAGGGTCCGTGAGAAGCACCGCCTTTGTGGAGTGGGACCACAGTTGCCGTCACGCCATTCTTTGGGCACGTATCCTGTAGTAAGGCTAAGATTAAACAGCAGCCTTATGTGTGGGTTTAGTTCCTCAATGAGTTTGTGTAGCACACAGCCGGGGACACCATCCGGTCCCATTGATGCTGTGTTTTTTGCTTTAGAGAGAGCAGCTCTCACCTGGGAATCTGAGATGTTTGGGAGGCTAGACTCTGGTGGGATAGATATTTCTCCTTTTGGGGGTGAAATTTGCACTGAACCTGTCTGCCAGTATGTTGGCAATGTCTGTGGGTTCAGTGATTTTTTTTATCATTTTGGACTAATTCCGAGCATATCTGGGAGTTTCCACCCAGGTTTCTAACATAGCTAAAGAAGGCCTTATGATTGTCTTTTGTGTCATTAGCGATTTTTCTCTCAGAGTTGTCCTTGGTTGATGGTATGAGTGATCATAGTTTTCTGTTAGTATTGATCAGAGATGCCGGCGCTTTTAGGGAGTTTGCTCTGTCATGTAGTAGCTTTCTCCTCTTGTTGTAGAGTTTGTTTATGGCTGGGGTCCACCAGACCGGCGCCTGCCTTTGGTGGAAAGGGTCTTGATTTTATTAGGGATTGCTTGATCCATACATTCCTGGAGGTGCTCGTAGAAGGCCTTTGTAAGGGTTTCAGCAGCGTGGGTTGTGGTTTCCACTGGCTCGGGGCCTTGAAGGATACCACTCCAGTCTTAAGAAGTGTGAAGTTTGCTTTTGAGAAGTTCTTCACTGTGGTCTTTTTTGCTGGGGGTGGGGGCGGGATGTGGATCTCCAGTGAGATTAATTTATGGTCTGATCTCACCAATGAGGGATATACTTCCGGTGTGGAGCATTTTGTCCCCATGTTTGTGATGATCAGGTCTAGTATATTTTCTCCTCTTGTGGGAATGGTGACTAGTTGTTCCATAGCATTTGAGTGTATGAACTCCAGGAACCTTTCTGCTAGGGTGTTGGGGCTTGAGTAATGTTCCCAGTCTATGTTTGGGTAGTTCAAAACCTCAGAACAGCGATTTTTTTTTCCATGGGAAAAAAATTGCTGTACCAAAAATAAATAAATAAATAAACCTTTAAAACATAACATAAAATGGGGGGTTTGCACCCCACACCCCAACGTGGGGGGCTGTGCCCCCATACACCCCCTACTTAAATATACCAACTCTGAGATCACACTACAGTGCTGAAAATGGAGACAGGTAGTTGGGGAGATATGTCATTCTGCCATACAACAGATTGTTGGTGGTCAGACAAGTAACTCTGAAACCAGTTGGTGACTGACTGAGAGAAGGATAGGTTATTGAGGACAGAGATAAGTTGTTTGTGTGTAACCATGTCAAATGCTTTAGATAGGTCTAGGAAAGTAGCAGAGGAGAGATAGTCATTGTTTTTATGCTGAAGGATAGTGTTAGTAAATGAGAGTAAGGCAGTGGGGGTGCTATGGTTTGGTCGGAAACCATGCTGAGTACTGGAAAGGAGGTTGTTAGCAAGGAGGTAGTCTTAGACCTGAGAGTGTATGCATCTCTCTAGTATTTTGGAGAGTGGAGAGAGAATAGCTATGGGGTGGTAATTGGTTAGTTCTGTGGAGGGTCCGCCTTTGTGGAGGGGAATTATATGTGATACTTTCCACGGTGTGGGAACATAATTTTCTGACAGAGATTGGTTAATCAAGATGGATACTAGGTAGGCCAGAGCATAAGCTGCGATTTGTAGGTATTCACTTGGGAGGTTATCTGCTGCTAATTTGGTGGGCTTAAGTTTAGTTAAGAGTTTTTTTTATGTTGGAGGTAGGTACAGGAGAAAAAGAGAAGGCAATGGGGAGATTACTAGTTGAAGGTGTGGGTTGGAGTGGAGGGGGGGTTCTGTTGTTTAGTTAGTGATAGTATGGTTTGTGTGAAGTGTGTGTTGAATGAGGTAGCAATATATTCTGAAGAGTGAGGGATGTTAGGAGGAGGGGTACTGACTTTACATGGGTGGAGGAGGGAGTTTATGGAGGACCAGAATTGTTTGGGGCTGTGTTGGGAGGAGTGTAGGGCAGACTGGTAGTATTGGAATTTGTTCTGTTTTATTAGCTTTTTGACTCTATTACATGGTTCTAGGAATTTCTGTCTTGTTGAGGGGGTTTTGGGTTTGCGCCAGTGCTCCCAGGCTTTATCCCTGTTTTTCATTTCTGACTTAGTGGTTTTCTGTAGCCATGGGGAGGGTTGTGCTTTGGTTCTGGAAAGTCTTATGGGGGCATGGTAATTAAGGATGCTCAGGAAGGTAGTATTAAAAAATTCAACTGCATCACCAAGACTGAGGTACTTTAGAGGATGCCAGTTACATTCTTTGAGGGATGAGATGAATGTGAGTGGGTTAAAGTTTAGTTTTTTATGTATTTGACGGTAGATGGCAGGTTTAGCTTGGTATAGGTATTTTTTGAGTAGGAATGTTGGGGAGTGATCACTGAGGCTATCTGATAAGCAGCCTGTTATATATGACTGGGGGCTCTTACTGACTAGTATCCTATCCAGGGTTGTGGTGCTTGCTGGAGTTTTTATTTATCCTGGTTGACGACTAGACTAGCTGGGTGAAGCCATGAAGGTTTACATGATGGGTTGGATGGTTGCCAGAACAGGACTGCCAGTCAATATTGAAATCACCTAAAATGATAGTTTCTTGGGGGAGATGGTGGGTAGACCAGCTGTGGAGGTTTTCTAGTGGAAAGATGTTTGATAATATCCCAGGATGCCCCCTATATAGCCTGAAACATGACCCATCGGGACCACTGAAGTCACTGTTTAACCATAGTCTCTAGACAGACTTTGTTCCACACAAATGGAGAACTTCAGTGATCATCTGTCTGCGCAAGGTTGGAACATCAATAGACCCCAAGAACTACGGGTCTATATTACGCCATTGAATGCTTAAAAAAGTTAACGATGATTAATCGACCCAATGTAAGCAAAAGCTTACAATGTCAAAACCTCAGAACAGCGATTTTTTTTTCCATGGGAAAAAAATCGCTGTACCAAAAATAAATAAATAAATAAACCTTTAAAACATAACATAAAATGGGGGGTTTGCACCCCACACCCCCAATGTGGGGGGCTGTGCCCCCATACACCCCCTACTTAAATATACCAACTCTGAGATCACACTACAGTGCTGAAAATGGCAAAGTAATGGAAGCAGACAAGCAAATTCTTTCCGACTTCTTTCCCAGGGAAAGAATACACTTAAGAGCCACTTCTCTATTTTGCCTATTCATTCTTTTATGTTCAATCAAGACGCATTCGACAGAATGCATCTGCGATCACATAATAGGACACCAGAACTACAGGCTCATAAGTCTGAATATTCTCAGAACCAAAGCTATGGAAACAATTGTCATGGAAATGATTAATAAGGGTCCTGCAAAACCTTTAAACACTGGAGACAACCCAGTTTGGTTTCATCAAGGGCAGATCATGCCTATGCAACCAGGTAGATTTCTTTGAGAAGGTTACTAATGCAATGGATGAGGGCAAAATGGCGCATACTGCCTAACATGACTTGACTAAGGTATTTTATACGACACCCCACTTAGTTATTGTAATAAAACTCACAGATACAGGCATAAACCCCATGTTACACTCTGTATAACCAGCTGGCTCTCAGATAAGACTTAAGAAGTTAGGATGGGGAAACCACCTCCTCTGGTTGACCAAGGCTGCATATAATTGCAAACTTGGAGCAGTCATGGAATCTCAAGACACTAACATCCTACAGAAAGCACTTACAGAGACAAATGACTGATGACAAAGGCACAGCTTAAAACTCAATGTGAACAAATGCATAATAGTACCCTTTGGAAGGTTATCCATGCTAGGAAATTACTTCCTTGATAACACATCCCTAACAGTAGAATTACTAATCAGGGATTTAGGATGTATGTAGATAGTAACCTGGCTTTCAACCAACAATCATTTATTTATTTTGCATTTGTTAACTGGGTAGAGTCCGATTGGGCAAGTAGCCTGTTTTAAGTGGAGACATGGGGAGAAAAGCTCCACAACAATAGTACAAAAAATTTAAAAAGATTTACAAACACTATACAAAAAAGTTTAACTGTTGCCAACAATTACAATTTACAAAAAGGGAATGTAAAAACAGAAAGCATTACATTTCCTAAGCCTTACTGCAGACAGTAATATGAAACGCATTAGATATATAACTAAAATAAGCCATTGTGGCATTTTCATTTGGTAGAAGTAAGACAAGGAGAAGATAGCAGAAAATAAATATTTGGTCGATGTATTTGATTTGATTGATTGAAATATTATCTAACATAGAACAGAAATCATCATATGTTATTCAACTTATAAGCAAGGACATGGCATCTAGATCAAAGGAAGACATAGTTACGCTGTATAATTCTCTCATCAGGCCCATTACTGAGTACAATGGCCTCATATGGTATGTACCAGATCAGGAGCATGTAACAACTGGAACATCCACAGAGGGTCTTCACAAAAAAGACTACATGGTGTAAACAGCATGTCATATGCAGATCACCTCAAAGCCATATCACTATATCCTGTTTACTACAAATTGTTGAGAGGCAATCTATGCCTGGCATACAAGGTAACCTTGGATCCCACTTTGATGGAACTTTTGCATATCAACAAAAATGAATAGCACCAGAATTATTCCATCTATGGATTTAAAATTTGCTTGAAATATAAATGAGGCATAATTGAGGGACAGGCATGTATCTCAGAGAGTTCCACTTTTTTGGAATAGGTTTCCCATCCATGTTAAGCAGAGCTCTTCTCTAATCCTTTTCAAGAGAAACCTGGACCAGTGGATGGGAAATAGGCAATACATCCCTATATCTCTAAATGACAGAGGCAACCTGTAAATATTGTCATAACTTACATATACCATTTAAAATAACCTCTAAGGCACATAATCTTGTGTCATACCATGGAGATGCTTGGCTAGGCTTATGAAAGCCCCAGTGGTTATTAGCCTAGTGTGCCTATGATCCTATGAACTTAGTTTTCACTATTGTCACTGTAATACTAAGCATGTTCCATCTGGCAGCATATTATATTTTTATTAAATTGTCATGTGTATGTGGCTACTAAGCCATTCCAATATCATGTTATGCTTTAGGTAATTTAGGTATTTTCTGTAATCAACAGCATTGTATCAGAAATTCCTTCAATGCACTGACTGCTTTACTATCAGCCACAGACGGCATTTATTGTAAGATGAATGAAAGCATCATTACTACTGTCAGGTCTGTACATATGACACATACCTTTGATGCAGTGTACCATAACATCATACTTGATAGACTGCATAAACTTAACTTTGATTAAAATGCAATTCTTTGGCTCAAAACCTTTTTACAGGATAGAACCTTTCAAATATCCACTAGTAGCCTCTCTGAAATGGGAATTTGGAAAACTGGAGTACTTAGAGCTTCTGTTTTAGGTCCCTCCTGTTTTCCCTATTTCTTAACAATATCTCACTTGAATTACTCATCTGCAGGATAATGACATATGCAGATGGCATAGTTATGTTACATAGAGCAGAACCCTTGTTTCACTACAACAAATAACATAGTTTCAGTTTGCAGACCCATGCGACTGGATCTATGCAGATAAACTTCATATTAACAGCACCAAGATAAATGTTTGGCTTTTCTCTATGGGTAGCAAATTACCATCCCTAGCTATAATATGTTTAAAGGGCCTAAAGTCAGTTGCTACACAGCAGATATACATTGGTGTAACATTTGATCCCCTCACTAAACTACTACAATAACACAGTTACAACAAAAGCTTCAGCACAATAGAAACTTTGTAAAACACTTTCACATCTACTAGCCCCAGCAGTACTGATGGCAAAAGGGTGTTAATTCTTAAACTAGAATATATCCTACCATCGATTAGACTTCTCTCTGCACATAACATCTAAAAATCCAATTAGCTCAAAGCAAATATACAGAGTTGCTCTCTTTCTGATATATTCTCACCACTGTGCCCTATATTATAAGGCTCACTGGATGCCCAGTACTGAAAGACTTATCTATCTACTAAGTAATATACTATTCAAAACTCCAGCACTACATTATTGCCCTCCACTTGAAAGATTGTTCAAAGATGAGGAAACAAAAATACTGCCATACAGGCAACCAGGAAAATTCATTCACACTGGTGAGACCTAGGTTCTATTTACTGTAAGAAAAAAGACCCTTGAAAGAATAGGTCCTGATATGTGGAGCCAGCTACCTACAGACATAAACAATCTGGAAAATGTGTCAACTGTCAAAAACCATCTTTGGCAGCATGTACATAAAGCATCTCAGTGGACTTGCTTTTGAGATATTGGTCAATGTTTACAGCAATGTACTCATCCATTTACATTGCTTTAAAATGTAAGTACTGAAAATGTTTATGTACTGATTCAACATTCAGTAACTGTCTTATATATTACTACACTGTACTTAAGGATATCTGTTACTGTATGTCTGTACATGACTGAAAATGATCCGGAGATTGGATCACCTATCCAGTTATTAAATTGTAAATAAAAATCAATCAATCAATAAACAAGAAAAGCCATACTATAAAGAAGCTCATAATTTATTGCCCCTGATAGTCCATATAAAAAGTTAGAAAAAATCAGAAACAAGACGTTGAGGTATTTAATATATATAAGATTACAAGAATTACACTTTATTATGCTATCGATATTTGGATTAAGGACAATCATTTCTTTGGTGTGTGTTAAGAGCTAAAGCTGGGATTCATTAAAAAAAAGTTATGCTAGGCACAAGCAAACTTGCTTCTATACCACAGGAATGCAAATCTGTGTCTGAGAATCAAGGTGTCTCTTATCCCCATATTAAATCAACCTCTACAGCAGTTTATTACTTTACAGATGTCCTTAGTAGAGAGATATGAAAACTACTATCCCTAAATTGTCTCTGTGATTCCTAGATAAAGCATAGACAGTATAAAAGTTGACTTTCTTCTAAAAATGGGAATCAATGTACAATTTTTGACTCTGCAAACTACATTAGAATATGTAATGACTAGTTGTAGGATTTTATTAAAAGAACAGGGTAGGAATATGAAAGGTCATCAACCACCATTATATGGACATTATGGAGCAGCATCTCTCTAACTCATTGTAATTTGTAGTCAAGTTTGCTACCTATAGGTCTTTGAGTAGAATGATTTATATTAGCATATACTGATATTAATCTGTTATGTTTTCACCTGCAATGCTTCAATGTAGCATGCATTTTATGCACATGTTTTCAGATATGGTACAATTACAACAACGGACAGCACTGTGGCTTAATAAAGTTCCTATATTATGTTCTCAGAATGTAGATTCAGTCCTAAATGACAGGTGCTAAAGGTGAGGATATTACATGTCATCCATGCATCTATGTGTATTTTCTCTCAGCATTGTACTTTTCCCCAACCTGAAAAACATGTTTTTGACCATGCCATAAGTTAACACAGTCAGAGATGAAATAAGAAAACAAAATACCATGTAATATCTATTTATATAAGTATATCCTGAATTATGACAGATGAGACTGATCAAAAGTAAAAACTTCAAGCGACCTCAATGAAAACAAAATTCATCACAAGGTAAAATGATCTAACAAAAGTGATTGCAAATATAAACCAATGGGTAGAATTTGTGATGACCAAAAAATAAAAATGAAGCTTTTTTTATGTGGGGGACCCCAACACCCTCCAATGTGAGGGTACCTCCCCAACAACACAGAACATAAATGAATTAATTCAAGAGGCCATACAATCATGAAGAAAGGTGAAACTCTTGAATTATGTAATGGTCCATCTCCTAAAGTTTGACTTTGACCTTCTATACCATGTACAAATTTTCTTTGAACTTCAGCACACAACAAATGCATGCAGTGGTCATGTTTAGAGCATAGACACAACAAGGGCATTTCTTATAGCCTATCCAATGTTTTTCATCCATTTTCTCCTGTTTGCTAATATTCTTTAAACATTCTCACATTGTTTTAGGTGGCTTGTTCTACTGCACTAATCAGAAAGGAATACAGAGTGACAGTGGCATCCTATGTGCCACTACAAATACCATGGCTTACAGTTACAAAAAAAAACAAGAATCAAAATGATAAAATGTAGCAACTAACTCATTGCTCTGCTGGACAAAAACGTCCCTGTTCATTATTGTTGTCCTGTTGTAACACACTCCCATAGTTGTGAATCCATTCTTCTGTGTGGGTGCAGTCTTTTGCAAAAAAAGTAAGAAGTGTCTAATCTCTTTCCACATGCAGCTTCTCATTTACACCACTGGACCATATCATATATGACTTTAATGTCAGACATTCAGCTTCTGATGTGAATGAGCTGTGGTACATCAATAACAATGATCTGCTTTGTGCAGAAACATTGAGCCCTGTGATAAGAAAGTTGTTGAGCATTATATAAAAGTATTTTACACCTAAGCATTGGAGGTTTACATTCTGTTAGGCATTATCATGCCTTCATTTTATAATGCATCACACTGAAGCATTAACAGAAACATGGAAGATGAAGGCATGGTTGTGATGTAAGCATACATGAATACAACATTTATAGGAGCGATATGAAAAAAGAGCAGGAAGCAGGAGGTGTAGATGACTACAAAGGAAAATGAATTAAAGCAACACAACAAATAATAAAAATAATGAGCAAAGCAGGGCAGAAGATGTTAAGAGTTTTAATGGAGATAACACATAAGAGGACTGTGGTGTTCAGAAAAATATTCCTTGTTATAAACAAAGTAGAAATAACCTGATAGGTGGTGTTACTGAAATGACAGTAAGAGGGAGACATCTACTGATGGGGTCTTTACTGTGTGATGTTAACTGAAATACATTGCTCAGAGCCACATCTAAAAAACAGATCATTTTGATGCCCTTAACATGATATATTTCACACAGCTGACAGAGCAGTCTCCTCAGAAAAAGGACTGAGCTTTAGACATGGGCAATGGTGTGAGAACATAGCACATAAATAACCATTTGAAATGTTGGGAGCCACAAGAAGAAGTCCTAGTACATGATGAATGAATGGTTGAAATAAATTGGCTTTCATATACTAAGTCTGAGATGACCATTTCTTGGACTATTACTTTTTCTCTAAGGTATGGTGATCTCAGAGTCAGTGTATATAAGTTCAATGGGTGGGGGGCAGTCAGGGGGTACAGATGGGTTCCCCCCACAAAAAAGAAATTTAAGGAGAAGAGCGATTTTTGAGATTCACTGTTCCCCTGCATCTTCGATCTTTTTTATTGTCTTTTCAGCACTCCAAATTTTGAATGCTGACATTTCAACAGGGTGCCATAATGTATACTAAGCAAGCGTGCATGTCTAACAACCAACTTAACAACAGAGCTGCAAAAAATCAAACTGGGAAGATCATGACTTTAGGAAGGCAAACACTGAAGAAATTTGAACAGTATAATAGAAATGTTCCAAACATTTGATAATAAATTGCTATTACAAGGCAATGCAATTATAAAAAAAAAAGTATTTTGTGTAAAAGAAATGTAGATAAACAGGTGAAGTATATAATGAGGTTTCAATGAGAGAAAGAAGGCAGGCAGTAGTATTAAAATTGTGATAAATCACTTTAGACATGCCTTTTCTGAAGGCTGGACAATGGGCTGGCAACTCGGCATGATAAAAACATCACTGCCAATCAGTCTGTAGACCAGTGATCCACTGTGCCAACTGCTAGCCGGAAAAAGCTGAAATACATTTCTTTTATAAATCACTTTAGACAAAATGTAGCAAAGAAAGGCACAATAAGAGATAGTACAGCTAAAATATGGATCTGAACAGGGCAGAATAACAATGCTAGCAAATAAATACTTCTCAGCACTCACAAAGAAAATAAAGAATATCTGTTACAACAGTTCAGAAGAAATGCTACAGATAAGAAGATTTGTCCCACTCCTTTCATGGGAGAAAATGTCATAAAAATTCTAAGGAATAAATGCAGGTAAAACAATGCAGCCATGTGGGACTTACACTTCATTTTTCAGAGACCTTTGCTGAAATGTATAATACTATTGACTAACTTTATTAACATGTTATGAAAGAAAGTTAGCATTGATGAGAGTAGAGGAGTGATGTGATTCTTCCTAACAAGAGGGAGTGAAAGACAGACATCAAAATGCTGACATAATTTTGACACAAGTTACAGTGAAACTCATTAAATCTTGTTAAGTGAAATATTGTTGGGGCACTTGATATGCAAGCATCTTTGAAACTAACCAGAATTAATTTACCTCAGAAAAGTCATGTCAAATAAATCAAAAAAGAGCTAGGTTCAAGAACATATATAAAGGAAAAAAGAAAAAAAAAGAAAAACAACTATAAAATTTCTTTGATTTATTATTGTTTTAAGTCAGGTTGTTTGTTACTTCACATTCATGTCTTGTAAGACCAATTAATTAATTCACATTTAATTTGCTCTTGATAAATAATAGCTCAATGCAGTATATAAATCACTTAATGCTAAATTGAACTACATAAACTAAATTTGACTCATAAATTTAAGATTAAATGGAATTCTGATAAGAGCCTTGTAATCAGTTTATTAAATGCCATAATCAGAAAGTAAATTGATGGAAGTCTAGAATTATACGCCACATCAATTGACACTGAACAATAACATTTTACAGAGGACAATAGAATATTATATACTCAAGAATAGTTTTTAAAAGAAAAACGTATAAAAAACTGCATTATATTGAACATTTCATAAAAATGTTGATGTTATAGTTATTTTCCATCTTTACGATTTGAAATTTTCCTTTCCTTTGTTTCTATAGATTTTACTTTCTGAGTATGTGTCTGCTTTTTAAATATATTTTATTGAGTTCAGGTTAGATAAAGAATCACCTTATCTTTATCCAGTCAGATTTAACTTTACTTATCTGTGTAACTTTATGAGCTGCTATTTATATTATGACACATCAGCTATGAATTCAGTGCTGTTTAGACACATGATGCCAAGGTACTAAACAATTAGAAGAAGACCTCAAATATCTTTATAGTTTCTTTTTGGTAAGAACATGAATTCATTTTTTCATGGAATACCATTGCTGTGTTATTGAAATCTAATACAGTTCATAGAGTGGATTGACATTGCAATAGACAACAACAGGGAAACATAAATGAGCTGATTAAACATTAGGAATATGTTTGACAACGTATAATATGTGGCAATGACATAGGAAGAATCAGATAACAGATATAGTGGTACTGAAAGCAAAGTATTTAAAATTAAATTAGAAATAAGACAAAGCAACAGTGCAACACCGGGACCAGAAAAAAGTAACATCATCAATAGAAAGCAATTTGTCTGGTTTTAGAGACAGTCATTAGGACAAAACCTGGATAGTATGTACAGACCAATAGACTTGTTAGATCAGATATTATTTAAATGTACATAAATACAGTATTCTCTTTGCATAAGTCAGGAAAAGCAGCCATATTAAAGCAAGCTTTCACAGGTTGCATACAGTTTCAGTAAATATCAGTAAAAATAACCTTCAGTCAAAAATACTGATAAGAACAGAATGTGCAGTACTTTGAGAACAAACAGATTTTACAAGGCCTGGTAACTAAGGCTAAAGAAGCATGAAGAACATTCCAGGGTTTTGGTATTATTAGGAAATACTTCAGACATGGTTATTTGAGTCAGTTAAGTTAGTTTGTTTGGACTGATAAGCAGAAAGTCTTGGCAGTGCATACTTTATCCTAAAATGTTTTTGTTTTTAAATATATGTTGGTTTGGATTTGTATGGTTTTACAAAATGTGTACTTATTTCTGCTGTGTGGCTGTCTAGTTATTGGTTAATAATAATATACAATGATTGTGTTAGATTATGGGATAGCTCACAGGGGTTACTGGTGGAGGTCAGCTATGCCTTTAATTAGGTGATGTGCTAGTTAGCCTATTTATTTTTTTACTGCTTCTCCTAGTGCTGTGGGTGGAGCTGAATATGTATGTAAATATTGTGTAGTGGTATTGTAGAGAGCGATGTGTAATGAGTGGAGAGTGGCTGGATAACTAGAGGAAAAAATGTTATTGATAAGCACGTCACTTTAGACAACAGCTAATTGATTGGAATCCAGGGGAAGAATATAATCTTAGCTAATACTGGACATGAGTTTTGGAATTCAGTTGGAATCCCCTAATTAATTTCAAAAAACATGTTCAACACATCCACATTGGTGTACATCATGAAATGGGAGATATTATTGTTTAGTCTCATCTCAAAACCATTTTGTTCTTGTAGCACTTACTTCATTTTAATGCCTCACCATATTTTGGCTAGTGATGACAACACCGAACCTACCAGCATCTGTGACACTGTGGCTGAAGCTGTATGAATGTGAGAAATAGTGAGTTTACCCTGTGAGTAGTATCTCTCTGCAGTCACAGATTATAGTGTATAATATTTCATTATGATACAGTCAAGGCAACCAAAACGTTTAGCACATTTAACTTTAGAAGGAAGAAAAGAGATGCATTTTCTGTCTTAAAGATATATTCCAAGCATACTGCAGGCCAAAGCAGCCTCTACCATCTGTAGGACATTTATTTTCCACTAGTCATGTGAAGATGCTCAGCTGTTGACCTATGCCCATGTGATTAATGTTAAACACAGTGTACACTACTGTGCTTTGGATATTCCGGCTGACTCACTGTTCAAAGACAAAATTGTTGAATTAGAAATGATCAGTTAAGGGTCGTGATATGTATGGATGGCAGCAGTATTGACATTTTAAAATATTATTGTTGTATGCAGTTTAAGTGATTTTTATCACCATCTTGAAGTAGGATTGAAGAGTTCAGTGTGTAAAAAAGGTATATAAGTGAAAAAAAATATTGAAAATGAAAGCATAAAGCTGTTAAAATATTGAAAGGAAAACACAGTTGCAGGGGAATACATGGCATCCAAAATGGGAAGATGCAGGCACATAAACCATGCGACATGGTTAATATAATACATTCTGTAAGGTTTGTATGGAGAATGATAAATACTGGGGACGCGTCTGTAAATAACAGAATCAAGTACTGCAACAAGATGCTAATGTTTTAAAAGCAGAATGTGTAAGGCTGAAATATGTGCTGGTATAATATAACTTCATTCAATTAATACTGTACATGATTCACTCAGTGTCACTGAATGCAGAAATCTTGACAAAAAAAAAAAAAAAAAAGAGTACAGTCAGTTCATGCTATTGATGAAAGAATAATTCTAGGCAGAGATGATGCAGATGAAGGTCAAGCCAAATGCATTTAATGTAGGTGCTAGTGAGTCTGAAACATAAGTCAGTACTAATTTAAATTACTGAATTTAAATAGGAAAGTATAAAGTATAAATCATTCATTTTAGGTTGGATTCCATAAAGTTCATGGGACTTGCAGCAATCTGCTGCATTCTGTGCAAATATTGAAGATAACAAAAGAATGTGCAGATATGATCCAGTCTACAGAGAATACCTCAGGCAAAACACACATAATCAGTGGCATCAGCTCAACCACAATCATTCAAGTCAAATATGTATTCCTGGAAAAGTTGTTTATGAAGTAATGTGTGCATGTGCATTACAAATGCACATCTATGGAAGTTATACAAGCCCAATGGAAATTACATGAATACGTGGAAAGTAATAAATGAAGACAAATGTGCAGCAGACATTATGTCTGAAAAATGACAATTATCCACAAACACAGATATTGTCGTCATATGTAGATGGACACACACACACACACACACACACACACACACACACACACACTCATATATATATATATATATATATATATATATATATATATATATATATATATATATATATATATATATATATATAGGTCTACTTTCATTCACTGGGAACTCATTTCACTGAATTTCAAACCACTCACACCAAATCGCTGAAAGTTCAAATCACTGAAATCTCATTTCACTGAATGAATCACATTTCACTGAATGTAAGTACTGCTGGACAAATAAAATGCATATGCCCTTTTCCTAACTGTAGTGTGAACCTGCAGTTAGTATATATATATAGTTAGGGGAGTGTGGCAGGCACAGCCCCCCACATTGGGGGGTGTGGGGGAGTAGCCCCACCACCTACTTTTGTTTTTTTATTGTTAGCTTTCAGTGAAATGAAATATAAAAGCTAAGTAGGTTGGTGGGCTATACCCCCCACACCTCCCCCTAACTATATATACTAACCCTAGGATCACACTACAGTGGGGAAAAGGGCATATACTTTTATTTGCCCAACAGTACTCGCATTCAGTGAAATTTGATTCAGTGAAATGAGTTTTCAGTGATTTGAGCTTTCAGCGATTTTTTGAGGGTGAACTGAAATTCAGTGAAATGAGTTTTCAGTATATATATATATATATATATATATATATATATATATATATATGGGTCTACTTCACATAACCAAATGCTAAAATGTTCGAAATGTATATGGCCGAAACCATATGATCGAACATTTGAATGTTCAAAAATGTGAAGTTGACTCGTAAAAATAAAAAAAACACACATTAAACTGTGTATAGCGGGGGGCTTCACCCCCTGCACCCCCCACACCCCCCTACTTAAATATACCAACTCCGAGATTGCACTACAGCAAGAACAAGGGAGATCTCCTGGTCCAAGCTGTATGCGATTTCTCATTCAGAATGTCGGTATTTCAAAACTTCGAACATATGGCCTGCGATCATATGGGTTTCAAAGTTTTGAATTTCGGCATTCTGAAGGGGATCCATATATATATATATATATATATATATATATATATATATATATATATATATATATATATATACCCACACACCCATCACAATTAGTGGAATCTGGTGTAACCACAACATTTCTAATAAAAAAAAAAAAACTTAAATAAGATAAAGGGCAGTCGCTATCACTAGTTAACAAAGTGTGCAGGACATGTGGGTTACACAAGTAATGCACCCGCCCAAGAAATATGGTGATAGAAAATCAGATGTGGACTGAGTGTGAACAAGAGTGGCACACAAGATATATGACAGCTTAGTAAGGTCAAAGGAAGAGGCAGAGGGGCAGGGGCATTTTTTTTTTTTGGTTGGAATAGTCCCCTTATTTTTTCTGAATAATACAAGGGATAGAAAAGACATGAAAAGAGGATGTAGGCAAAAGAGCAGGTACAAACATAAAACAAGTATCACAAAGCATGACAGACTAAGGTCATAAATACACATAAAGTATAGGTAAGGTATACAGACAACACACATATAGACCATACAAGACAGGTGAAGAAAGATAGCAAGCAAGGCAGGGATACATACCAGACATGATGCAATGCAAAATACAAATGTCCAAAAGCACAAGTCACTGCTGTTGTAAACTCTGCAGCAGTCATAGGTTCATAGGTTCATAGGTTGGTGCTAGGCTATCGGCCCTAGGGCCTATACAAGCCTAGCCATAACAATTCCCTGTATATTTCTTCCTACAATATTTACTTCTCTGGACCCCTGTCTAGCAGGGCAACTAACATGATCCCCGGGGTGAATTTCCTATCTCCCATCTAATCATCAAGGTTCCTTTTGATGAGGGCCAATGGGCGCTCTGCTTGACATGTATGGGCAGTCTATTCCAGAGTATGGGGAGTCTCTGAGTCAGGAACCTATCCCTCCAGCATGTTTTGTTTATTGTGATGGCAAGGTTTAGATCCCTGGAATGTGTGTATCTGAGGGATTGGGATTTCTTTAAGTGGAGCATGTCCAACAGCTCAGGGTTTGTTATGGCCTTGTATGTTAAGCAGAGATTGCCTCTGAGTAGACGATATGCCACAGAGTATAGCATCTGCTTTAGGTCTGTGATTCTTTTAGTGAGGTATTTCTGTGGCCTTTCCAGCTGTTGCAGATGTCTTGTGAGGTGCATACCAAATGGGGCATTATACTCTATAATGGGTCTAATGAGGGATGAGTGCAGTGGGACATTGACCTCCTTTTTTCTGGATAAAAAGCTCTTAGTGATGAGGTGTGCCACATAGAAGGATTTCCTGACTGTTGTGGTGATGTGGTTATCAAAAGTGAGACCACTGTCCACCTGTGTCCCTAAGTTTCTCATCACACTTTCGATGTTTAGTGTACTGCCACTTATGTGGTAATTCATGGGTACATGTTTTTTTCCAAAAGGGATAACTATACATTTCTTGGTATTAAGTTTGAGCCCATGGCTCTGGCACCAGGCATCTGTTTCTGTAAGGCCCTTTTGTAGAATATCCACATCATTTGGGGATTCAATAATGGCTCCCAGTTTGTAGTTATCTGCGAACTTTGTTAGCCAGAGTCCCTTAGTGTTGGCCTGTACTTCAGAGAAGTAGATGCCAAACAAGAGTGGTCCCAGGACTAAAACCTGAGGTACTCCACTTGTCACTTGTCTGGAGCTGGATTTGGAGTCAGCTATTTTTACAGTCTGGGTTCTGTCAGTAAGCCAGATGGCAATCCATCGAGTGACATAGGGATTTACGCCCAGCTTAGTAAGTTTATCTATGATTCCAGAGTGGGGGATGGTGTTGAAGGCCTTCGCGAGGTCCAGATAGGCTGTGAGTACCACCTTACCCTCGTCCACAGCTCTGGAGACTGACTCGAAGAAGTCAGTCAGATTCAGGAGACAAGATCGGCCCTTCACAAACCCAAACTGAATGGGGTCCAATGTTTGAAGGTTGCCGATGTCTTTGTTTATAAGTTCCATGATAATGCGTTCTATGCCCTTGCAGATCAGGCTTGTCAGACTGATGGGACGGTAGTTCCCGGGATCCAATGCGGATCCCCCTTGTGGAGTGGGATAACTGTAGCTGTGTGCCACTCAGTGGGCATGAAGCCTGAGGTGAGGCTATGATTAAACATGACACTTAGGTGAGGTGCCAATTCATTTTGTAGTTCATGTAGTACACAGCCTGGGATGTCATCTGGTCCCACGGATGCTGTATTGTTAGCTTTGGAGAGTGCGGTTTCTACCTGTGTGGCTGTGATTACCAGAATTTGGCAATGTTTTGGTATTGAGATGGGCCCTTTAGTGGGTGAGAGGGCATAAAGTTGGCACTAAATCGATCTGCCAGGATATTGGCAATATCCTTGGGATCAGTATATTTAATGCCATTCTGTTATAGCTCAGAGCAGATCTGAGCATTGCCATTTAGATTCTTGACATAACTATAGAATGCCTTGTGGTTGTCTTTGGAATCTTTGGCAATTTTATTTTCGTAACTAGCTTTTGAGGATTTTATGAGGGGAGCTCAGCTTCTTACTGAGGCTGGTGAGGGAGTTTTTTCCATCCTGGGACTTTCCTCTTTTCTGCAACAGTTTCTTCCTTCTGTTGTATAGTTTGTTTATAGCAGGGGACCACCAGATTGGCTTACTTTTTTTGGAGAAGAGCATCTTGGTTCTATTTGGGATGGCAGGATTCATGCATGAGTGGATGTGCTCATACAGTGCCTTAGTGTAGGATTCTGCAGTTGAACTTTCAGATCACGTCTGCATGGGTGTTGTGAAGTTTGTCACTTCTGACTTCAGTAGCATGAAGTTGGCTTTGGAGAAGTTTTTTAAGGAGGTTTCCTTATTGGGGGTGGAGGTGGGATGTGGATGTCAAGGGTGATTTGCTTATGGTCAGACCTGACCAATGAGGGGGTGACCACTGGTGTGGAGCATCTATCTCCCATGTTGGTAATGACCAGGTCTAGGATCTTGGAGCCCCTGGGAGTACAATGAATTAGTTGATCCGGGGGCGTTAGCCTGTACTTCAGAGAAGTAGATGCCAAACAAGAGTGGTCCCAGGACTGAACCCTGAGGTACTCCACTTGTCACTTGTCTGGAGCTGGATTTGGAGTCAGCTATTTTTACAGTCTGGGTTCTGTCAGTAAGCCAGTTGGCAATCCATCGAGTGACATAGGGATTTATAATAATGTGGTGAGACTGTTGCACTGGGGGTTGTGTAAACATTATAATATTGAAGTAGCTGAAAAATACTGGAAACATGAGCCCCAAAGCATCATAGAAAATGATAACGTTTATATCACATGGGATCACCCATTACCAACAGTTCAAAAGATAGATGCAAGAAAACCAGATATAGTGGTCCATAAAAAGAAGACAAAAGTAGAATCGATCATTTAAATCGCTAGACCCAGTGACTACAATGCCTTGCGTACAGAGACACACAAAGTCATAAAATATCAAGATTTGCAGGCAGAAATAATAACAATGTGGAAGAAATATACTCAGACGGTTCCAATAATAGTAGGAGCAGAGGGTCTTATAAACAGAATCTACAATTGTATTTAGAGACGTTACCAATATACGTAACTCCATACAAATTGTAGGAGTCATTACTGGTCGCAATGTTGGAGCTGCGAAAAGCACTTTTGGCTGAAATCAAAGATTGAAACAATACTAATTTCATGAACCTAAGTTGTTCTTTGACTTAGGAATGGGGTCCATTCCTGTCATGCTATTAGAAACTCAAAAGACTTGGAAAGATTAAAAAAGTAAAGAAGACTGCTCACACATAGCCGCACCAATGACATCAATAAGAAATAAAAAGAATAGAATTCCACTGCATCTCACATACGCAAGAATGATGTTTGTGCGAGTTATATTTTAGTGAAAATAAGTTTGATTTCAAAATAAAATTCTGCATGTGTATCAACAAACATATTTAAAAGAATAACAGTTGTACATATGGGAAAGTGATGAAATTATTAAAGAGAAGTTTTAGTTTAATAATGTAAACTGTTTACATTATCAGGATACATTACTGACATTAAATGCGTATTCCTACCGATCAAAGCTTCCATAGCCATGGTTCATATTGCCCAAAGTTTTACTGCAAATTCCTTTATTATTCACATAAATACTGGACTTCAGTGTTTGTCTGCTAATACATAACCAGGAAAAGCAGTAAATAAAATAAAAGATGTGTTTGGGCTAACTCATGTATTTCCCATATTTAGTGGAACAGAAAAACTATAATAATTATTTGGTACTTACGCATTATCACAACCAAATTTTCACGGTTGCGATTTTCGCTTACTTCAGTAGAAATGATGCCATGAAAGACTGGAAGGTGGTATTCAGGCTCTGTATTGGTGGGGGATAACTTCGGATTACCTTCGGAAACAGAAGCAGTGGAGAAAACCCTCTTCCTTTTTTTTGCATGCGTGTTGCACGCTTGAAATGTCATGCCTGCTGTCGGTGTGATGAACGGATTGTATTCACTGTGTGGAAGGAATCCTTCAGAGAAGGCAAACATAGACACAGAAGTGATGGTTTTGGTGATCTTTATTTTTTTGACAATTTGCAAATACAACAATGGTTAAAAGTAAGCAAGTGTAGCTAAAACAATTGCTCAGTGCCTGTGTTTGATTTCTCTGAAGAATTCCTTCTACAAGTTCAAAAAAATACAAACGAGAGTATGATAGCAACCATGAAAACTGTAGCATGCGTGTGTAATGCAAAAAACAGGAAGAGGGTTTTCTCCACTGTTTCTGTTCCTGAAGGTAATTCGAAGACATATCTAGTCTGATTACCACCTTACAGTAAATGTAAATGTTTTGGGCAGTACTACACATTTACAAAGACAGTCTCAACTGTTTCATGCACTCCTATCTGTGCTGGTATGCGCATTTCGCAACCGAGAAAATCTGGTTGCGATAATACGTAAGTACCTAATATTTTAGTGAAGTTATTTCATTGTCAGCTACAGTAGCCCAGTCATTGCTTACTTAAGCATTAACCAAAGTTTTCATCACTCACCAAGAAGGCAAGCGTTTCTAGTGTGAAAAGGCAACCAAAAAATTCTCCTTATGCAATTCAATGCAGGGTTCAGTTATGAAGCTTCCTTAATGATATGCAACATGAAAAACTTGATTAACGCCAACAAATAGAATGCCTTCATAGACATTCCTAAGTGGAGTATGTCAAATGTTCTGCAGAATCACTGTCATAATTCTGTTTTCTTTTGCACCTCATTATTCTGTATATTGTTGACTGAAAATACTTAACTCATATTAGTCCTTAATGGCAGATCAGCATTCATCACTGATACATGTTTATATACACTAAATAGAACAGGGATGCCTCAGGGGATAAGCAGAGAGAGATGCTGGAAGTTTTAACCAGAATACTTCTACAAAGTAAGAGTATAATCACAGTGATGACTTTTTTGTGACTGATAATTTTATGCACTCATTTTATTACTCAGATAGTATCAGAACAGGAATAAGAAGAACATTTAGCTACTTATTTTCAACGTTTTTGAGGAGTTTTCATCTTTCTTCAATCATTGTGTTTTAGACAGAAAAATCATATGCTGCTTGTTTGATTACCCGGCCCATATTTAATATATCATAGTGTTTTAGAAGGCAGAATAGTAGCAGTGATCGGTTACATTGAAGTCTCAAGTGAAAGGAAAATTCTCATTAAAATAAAGGGCTGCTGCCTTTTTGTACTGCATAACTGTAATCTAGTTTTAGGCTTGCTTATTTAAGAAAAACATTTGGAAATGAATTTCATTATGAAATTATTATTTTTATAAAAATAATTACATGCCAAGAACAAGTGGAAATGTAAACTGGTTCCACAGTCAAACAAACACAGAAATAGCAATTACAGAGTTTTATAAATTACATTTAAATTAGTTTGCAGATATAGACATGAATCCTCCACATGCATTGATTATTTCAGAATCAACTGTACATCATTATGTTTAAATCTGCTCAGGTTCCTTCATGTTTACCTCTACATAGCTCATCACCCTTCTTTCCCTGCAGAAAGAGAGTATGATGCACATTGTATTTACATCTAAATATCTATATCCTTAACATACACATTAAATTGCCATGCAAATACTTTTTACTTCTTCCTGCATGTATTATGAACAACATTAACTCAGCTCCTGCCAGTACAAACTTATTTATCTGATAATTCTTTTCTGAAACAGACAATTGCCTTTGCATCCAGTAGAGCTTATAAGAATAAAGCATTTGTTCATTACCAGTGTTTTCATCCACTGGTTTTTAAAACTGATTAGCGTTCAGTTGCTGTCATCGTTTGATTAACTGTCTAATCATCTCATCTGTTTTCTTCAGGAATCCTTCATAAGCTGCAAAAGAACATAATGTTCTTTAAAATAAAATTCTGTGAAATATGAATAATGAGATATAGTATGCCTGCTTTATTCAACAATTATCTCTTCATGGAGTAACAGACAAGCCTGCATCCCTTCTATTAATCTGGTTCACAATTACATGAAGCTGTTTCATTTTTAATGTATGTTCGATGCAACACATATATTACAAAGCTAACAAAGTAAACACAATTCTTAATATTGAGGCAAATGCAAAATAAATCAAAGAAATATAATAATAATTAGATTACATGCTTTTATTTTTATTATTACCAGTTAACATTTTATACTACGCATTTGAATTTAACAAAAAGCAGCACACATTACACACAAAATCAGAAATATCTGCTTGTTTAAAATTTATACTTTCATGAATTATATCACAGAATCATATCCATAACATTTACTTGTGTGCTTTAGAGCTAAGTGTCTCCTAGGTCCTGTTCATAACAAGCAATGTTTATAACAAACATACAAAACAAAAGCAAAACAGATTAACTTACAAAATCCGAGTGAAGCCTCCAGGTGTATCTGCAGTTAAGTCCTACTGACACCTATAGACTTGTAGTATTGATTGTTTATATTTGCATTAGTAATTCCAAAACCACGCTATGTATAAGGTTTTTAAAGATTTCATCTTAAAGCTAACACAATAATAAACTCAACTGCATTAATAGTTGACCTCTGTCTAGTGCAGATAAATAGATATTAACTGTTGTTTTTTTATATTAATTTATATAGATATCATTTTCACATTTTTCTAAACAACTCAACAACAAAGTAACACAGATAGAACTCCTTAGCCTCATTTGAAAGCTCTCAGCTAGGTGATTAAAATGCTGCTGACATCATGTGTGTAACATGACTGGTTGATGAAATATTTTAAGTTGTTTACAAAATATTACACATATAATAGTTACTGTGTTTACTGTGACTTATAACATTTCTGTTTAAGGCCTAGAACCAAAGGAATGTTATCGCTATAAAAATATTGTGTGCTGAAGAGTTTGCCATTTATATGTCTTTTATAATCCCTATGGTCCAGAGATATCAACATTTGTTTGAAATGTGAGGACATAATTTGATTGTGTCAAAAGGATTAGGCTTCGCCCATTAGAAGTTACAGTGCAAACGTCCTGATTAAACTCCATTAGAGTAAACGAGTTGTAAGTAAACCTTTCACTCATTTGTTAAACCTGTGCCGTCTTTGTTTTGTTTTTCTGTGGTTATAGCATAAGAATGTGATGCTAAACACTTTCATGTTGTCTACTTGTATTGCTTCATACTTTAACCACAAGAATGAACTCTGATGAATATACTATTATAAAGTCTAAAGTACTTTTATTTACATACATTTACCCCACACCTGATGCAGTGGTTGTCCTCCATCACCGCCCCCTCATCTCTCCAAGTGTAAACTTATATCTACTTTCCAGAAATAACTGGATGCATCCCCATTGCCAAAGGGCTCAGGAGTTAGTTTTGAAGTTGGGCTTACAGTGCCATTCATAAGAGCTAGGGAGAAAAGGACCCACGTGGGACAGCAGAAAAGATAAAGGGAGTCTTAATGTTGAGGTAGCTGGTCAGACAATACCAAGAAGCAGAAGTACCATATCTGGTATGTGCATGTGCAGGACATAGAGTCACTTCCCCCTTAGTCTTCAAATAGCCAGTGATACTACTGGTCTCTAACTGTGATCACACAAGCAGAAATCCCTGATCAACTCTAGCCCTGTAATAACAGATCTAGTAGATGACCACTTCATCCTACCCCTCTGACCAGCCCTGCCAGCAGTTGTAGCTGTTTGGAGGTGGATGTCAAGTTTATGCTTTATTTGACAAGCCTGTTTTTATATAAATGTTGATTCTTTGCATGATTTACATTACATTAAACTGCATTCCCTATTGGCAAATGATGACTGCAAGCCTGCCCTGTCTGCCCTTTAAGTACATTCCATATGCTATCTCATCTGCATTCCTATATCCTACCTTCTTCTTCACTATTTGTCCCTAGCTCCCTTTAACGTAGCAGAACCAGTAGTGTCTGTCATGGCGCTTACCCAGAATGTTGCTTTTCCCAAGTCACTTTCCGTATTCAATGATCATGCATTCAATCTTCCACAATTTAATCAATTGCTTTCTTAGTTTTTTTCCTAACCCTAACATTTACAGCTTTTCAAGTATGATTCTGTGTGGGGTCAAGTTAAAGGCTTGTGAAGTCTAGGCAGATCGTGCTTACCAGTGCTCTTATATTAAGATCTGCTGCAACACAGACATACGATTGGATCAGTTTTAAGTCTAGGCAGATCGTGCTTACCAGTGCTCTTATATTAGGATCTGCTGCAACACAGACATACGATTGGATCAGTTTTAAGTCTAGGCAGATTGTGCTTACCAGTGCTCTTATATTAGGATCTGCTGCAACACAGACATACGATTGGATCAGTTTTAAGTCTAGGCAGATTGTGCTTACCAGTGCTCTTATATTAGGATCTGCTGCAACACAGACATACGATTGGATCAGTTTTAAGTCTAGGCAGATTGTGCTTACCAGTGCTCTTATATTAAGATCTGCTGCAACACAGACATAGGATTGGATCAGTTTTAAGTCTAGGCAGATTGTGCTTACCAGTGCTCTTATATTAAGATCTGCTGCAACACAGACATACGATTGGATCAGTTTTAAGTCTAGGCAGATTGTGCTTACCAGTGCTCTTATATTAAGATCTGCTGCAACACAGACATACGATTGGATCAGTTTTGTCTAACAGCTTCATCTGGCCAAAAACTCATGTTGCTTGCTATCCTAGAGATTGTTGTATTCTAGGAAAGCAGCAGGCCTTTCCCTCAGGCACTGCCCATGACATCCATTGCCATTGCTGTTTGGCTAACAAGTTAATAGGCTTGTAATCTGATAATTTTTTGCACCCTGCCTTTGTAGAAGTATAGGGTCTATATTATATATTCGAAGTTTTAAAACTTCGAACATCATATGTTTGACAACATATGAGCGAAGTTTGAAACATCGAAAATACCCCCTGCACTCCCCACACCCCTGCTACTTAAATATATCAACTCCAATATGTCATTTCAATGCAGAAAAGGGAAATTTTCCCATTCTGCACTGTATGAATCTGTTGCTTTCACCTTCAAACTTTTTAAAGTTCGATCATATGGTGTCGACCATATGACATTTGAATTTTAACAAGTTTGAGTAATTAATAGGGAACCGAAGTATACCCTAGTTATGCTGTTCAAGTTCTTGTGACTTCTACATTGGCTGTTGAGCTGTTTAAAATCCCACTTACTGGCTCTGACAGGACACTGGCTAGATTTGTTAGGATCCCAATAGGCACCCTATCTCTGTTAAGGATGCCTGTTCACTTCCAACCTCCTCTATTTGTGTTCTGGTATCTGTCCATCATGCTTCCCACTCTGACATGCACCCTTCCTAGCACAGCACCCTTTAATTGATTTCTTATATAAAAACTGAGACCATCTGTTTTTCCCCATTCTTCTATGACCTTGTCAGCCTGAGAAAGTCCTTCATATTCCTTTTTTTCCCTTTTTGTTATATACTTGAAGAAACCTTTTCCCTTCTCTTAACCCTTAAATCAACTCTGTGTCAATGATACCTTTTCTTCCCTCACTGCCTTTGTTGCCCTCTTATGTGCCTCCTGATACAATGTGTACTTTACCTCCAGCCATCCTTTCATCCACCTGAGATGCACTTAGGCTTTGCCCTAATCTTTAACCTCAGCTCCATCTCTTTTCACATAAGCCATCTCGTCTTTTTTTGTCATTCTTCCTATTTCTCAAACCTCTTTTCTGTAGCCATGAATACATTATCCAGGACCAAGTCCCACAGCTTGTTACTTCCTTATTCTGTACCTATTCTAAAATATCTTTTAGCCTCCCACCAGCTTGTCTTAATACACTTAGCAAAACTATGCGCTGTCAACTTTGTCATTGTATTGCTACCCTTAAACCCTCTCTAAACAAGAGTAGAATAATCACCATTGACTAAGACTGATATCACCTTGACACACTGATCCCACCACCTCTAGTAGACAAACATACAAAACCCAAATTTATCAGGCATAGGCAGACTTTTTGGAACCCATTATGGTCCACGACTTCCACACCTTCTCTCTGCAGTGGAGCTCAGAATCTTTCAGTCTACTTTAAGAAGACTAAGAACTTCCTTGAATATAGCCCACATCCTCAAACCATTCTGCTTTATTCTGTCATGCAGTTTATTACCGTCGATGCTTGACAGTCCACCAGCACTACCCCCATCTTACCTGCTAGCCCATCTAGCCTAGGTTTTGACTCTGCCCATTAACTTCCCCCTGATGGAAGGAGTAGTGCTCCTGCTTCTTTCTGACCTCATGTTTGATACCCTCCATATTGTGCTAATTACTATTGGTTTTCTGTACTGTTAGCATCTCTTCATTAAAAAAATACCTATATAACTACTATGTAAACTTAGAGGAATACACTTGGTGAACAGATATTGCTGCCATGGACAGTCATACTAACCTTACTAATGAAAACCTGGCAATGCATCTGTAAATAGTCATGTATCAGTAAAGTTAGATAGAAAGGTGTCACTCTACATTTGTTATTGGAACCCTTTTTCCTTTGTCTTGCTGGCTTCCCTTCTTTGACGAGTGAAGCCACCTAAATATATTTTTCCATGTCAAATCTACAATGTGATTATGTTTCCTGTACAAGAGGCGTATGTTTATTTGTATAACTGGTATTGAATTTAAGTATGCTATCACTGTTCACGCACTTTTTTTTTCCTTTTTTTCATCCTGACCTGAAACTTACTTAAAGCATCCATTTTCTCTCTGTTGTTTGTCAGATCAATTTAGAGTGTGATGTAAGCATTCCACACTACCTTTTTTGTGTCTACTAATTCTTTGTGCAGCTTTTCTCCACAATTCTGCACTTAAAATGATCACAACTCAGACAGACAGCCACCTTATCAAAACATAAAGACAGATAGATATACAGATGGATGGATAGATAGATAGATAGATAGATAGATAGATAGATAGATAGATAGATAGATAGATAGATAGATTATTCATATTCTTACTTGCAGACCTTGCATTACATAATAGAACTGTCAAGCCATACACTGAGTTTCTCTGTTCCTTTATAATTTCTTTCACCCTTTTTCCTTATTTCTAATAAAATGTGTTATAAATGTGTATCTAATTATGTGAGATATTAGTCTGTCTATCTGCATGTCCATGATATAATAGCTAGGTGCTACATGTGTAAATGTCTGTGAAAATAGTCTGTCCCTGGGATTCATGAAGCTTGTGCCAGGTGCAGGCGTAGTGTCGGTGTTCTAACACCAAATATGGCCACCGAACAATTCAGGTATGAGCTGTTCCACGTTCACTACCTGTGTACGCTACTCTCGCACAACTCCAGAGCCTTGTATGGTAATTACCCCATGTGCAGCAGTGTAGCATGCAAACAAAGGTATGTAGCGATTCAGGAAGTGGTGCAGGCATAGTGTAAGGATGCAGAAATGTAAACTGCAGAAAACGGTTTACATTTTTGCAAACATAAAATCGGAGCCATGACAGCCGAACAAACACATGTATTATATTGTTAATATATGCCAATGGCTAAATATATAGCCATTGGCATAAAAAAATGTACAAAATATAAAATGAACATTTAATATATATAGTCACACTATTGCAACGTGGAAGCGCAGGGCAGTGCTGCGCAAAGGAGATTGCAAGGAATATAGAAAAATATAGACTAAAACCGCAATGAAACACATGTCATGATTTCCCCATAACAGTCAATGGCAGGCATGCTACACCATACTATGGCTCAAGGGTTGCTAAGGGGCAGTGACAGTGTTATGCGCAGTAGCTAGGAATTAGTAGGCAATGCCATGCAAATGAGAGGAGTAATAGTGAATCGCAGATTCCCCGCTAGTGCAAGGATTTACCTCACAGCATAGTGTTATAACACTGAGGTGTGCCCTTGAGATAAAGATGACATCAAGAGAGGGGTGTGTCGCCATTGCTGTAAGCACATTGGAGCATTGCTAAACCGGTTTGCACCTAGCTAGGCAAAGCTGCAGGATAGGGGTGTGTCGAATTGGCCATAGCTATGCTTAGCTGAGAGTACACAAGGTAACCGAGTATGCATTTGAACGGAGATGAAAATGTGCATAAACCTGGTAAATGGGTATGTGCAGCATGCACTGCAGCTGAAACAGGAAGGATATAGGAAAGAAATAAGGAAATGCTGCAGCAGTGAAGCTGGAGTACAAATGACTAATTAACACCTAGGAGCCTACAGTGGGCCATTGACAACAGCTAAGAAGGCTGCAAGCAGCTACGTGCAGAACAGGAAAGGGGACGGGCTGTACTGCAATGAAAACAGTAAAGTGTCAAAGCAGAACAAAGCTGATTTGCAGTATATCGGCTACAAGGTACATTTTGCCATGAATGGGTAGGGAAAGTACAAAACAAGAAAGACGGCAGGTGGATGCATGCCTGATAATGGGAGGGGATCCAGGTCTAAAAGTGAATTAAAGGGCAACAGATTAATCAAGGCAGGCAAGTAGATCTCCACAGTAAAGGCCCCACACTTGCAGTACTCATTGCAAAACCCATAATTAAGACACACTGCAGCTGGAGTAGCTATACACATCCACTGACATCAGCAGCATCCATAGCACAATACCATAAAGTGTGAAAGCACCTCACACACATTTGTGTATTCCCATACACTCTGCACCAGTGGTGTATACAGACAGGGAACTTCTATTATGTACATAGGTTCATAGATTCATAGGTAGTTACTAGGCTATTTGCCCTAGGGCCTATATAAGCCTAGCCAAACAGCACCCTGGCTATTGCCACCCAAGAAAATTATTTTCCTGTCCCCCTGTCAAGCAGAGCCACATAAGTGATCCCCAGGGTGAATTTCCCATCTCCCATCTAATCATCAAGATTTTTCTTTAAGAGTGCTAATGAGGAGCTTTGTTTGATATAGATAGGTAGTTTGTTCCAAAATATGGGAAGTCTCTAAGATAGGAATCTATCCCTACAGCATGTTCTGTTTATTGTGATGACAAGGTTTAGGTCCCTAGAGCGTGTAGCTCGGAGGGATTGGGATTTCTTTACGTGGAGCATGTCCAACAGCTCTGGGTTTGACATAGCTTTGTATGTTAGGCAGAGATTGCTTCTGAGTAGGCAATATGCGACAGAGTAAAGCTGGAGTTTTTTGAGACGGTCTGCGTAGGGCATCTGTTTGAGGCCGGTAATCCTCTTTGTGAGGTATTTCTGTGGCCTTTCCAGTTGTTGTAGATGTCTTGCGAGGTACATACCAAAAGGGGAGTTGTACTCTATAATGGGTCTAATGAGTGATGAGTAGAGGGGAACAATGATCTCTTTTTTTTCCTGGATCAGAAACCTTTTGTGATGAGGTGTGCCACGTAGAAGGATTTCCTGACTACTGTGGCGATGCAATTATCAAAGGAGAGATTACTGTCCACCTGTGTCCCAAGGTCTCTTATCACACTTTCGGTGTTAAGTAGACTACCGTCTATGTGGTAGTTCATGGGTACAGAGTTTTTACCAAAAGGGATGACAATGCACTTTTTGACATTGAGCTTGAGGCCATGGCTTTGTCACCAGGCAACTGTCTTAGTGAGGTCCTTTTGTAGGATGTCCACATCGTTAGGAGATTCTATTATGGCTCCTAGTTTGCAGTCATCTGTGAACTTTGTTAGCCAAAGACCTTCTGTGTTAGGCTGTACTTCAGAGAAGTAGATACCAAATAGGAGATGACCTAGTACTGAACCCTGTGGTAATACACTTGTCACTGGTCTAAAGTTGGACTTGGAGTCTGCTACTTTCACAGTGTGGGTTCGGTTAGTGAGCCAGTTGGCAACTCATCTTGTGACATAGGGATTTATACCTAGTTTACTGAGTTTGTCTATAATTCCAGAGTGGGGGATGGTGTTGAAAGCCTTGGTGAGATCTAGATAGGCTGTGTGTACCACCTTCCCCTCATCTACAGCTTTGGTGACCGCTTCAAAGAAGTCTTATCAGGTTTAGGAGACATGATCTGCTTTTCCAAACCCAAACTGGGCAGGGTCCAGAGTTTGGAGATTACCATTGTCATTGTTTATAAGTTCCATGATGATATGCTCTATAGCCTTGCAGACCAGGCTCGTCAGGCTAATGGGGCAGTAGTTCCCGGGGTCCGTGGTGGCCCCCCCTTTGGGAAGTGGGATAACTGGTGCTGTGCACCATTCAGTGGGCACAAAGCCTGAGGTGAGGTTATGATTGAACATGGTACTTAGGTGGAGTGCCAGTTCGTACTCTAGCTCAGATAGAACACAGCTTGGGATGTTGTCAGGTCCCATGGATGCTGTGTTCTTGGCTTTGGAGAGTGTGTTTTTTACCTGTGCAGCCATGATTACAGGAAAATTGCATTCTTCCAGTATAGATATGGGTCCTTTAGGAGATGAGAGAGGGGTAAAGTTAGCACTGAACCTATCTGCCAGGATGTTGGCAATATCAGTTGGTTCTGTATATTTAGTGCCATTGTGCTGTAACTCAGAGCAGATCTGAGTGTTGCCATTGAGATTCTTGACATAGCTATAGAATGCTTTGTGGTTGGCTTTAGAATCAGTGGCGATTTTGTTTTTGTAATTAGCTTTGGAGGATTTCATGAGGGATCTCAGCTTCTTACTGAGGCTGACCACGGTGTTCCTCCAATCATGGGATTTTGCTCTTTTTTGCAACAGTTTCTTTCTTCTGTTGTATAGTTTGCTTATAGCAGGGGACCACCAGATTGGCTTCCTTTTTTTGGAGGATAGCATCTTGGTTCTGCTAGGGATTGCATGATCCTTGCACTTGTGTAAGTGCTTATAAAGTGCAATTGTATAGGATTCAGCAGTCATATCGCTATTGTCCATCAGCATGGGTGTCGTGAAGTTTGCCACTTCTGTCTTAAGAAGCGTGAAGTTGGCTTTGGAGAAATTTTTTATGGTGGATTCCCTAATGGGGGTTGGGGCTGGGATGTGGATGTCTAGGGTGATTTGCTTGTGGGCGGATCTGACCCATGAGGAATTGAACTCTGGTGTGAAACATCAGTTGCCCATGTTAGTAATGACCAGGTCTAGGATATTGCTGCCCCTGATGGGGGTGTGGATAAGTTGATCCAAGGCATTGGAATTTATGAATTCCAGAAAACTTTGAGCACAAAAGTTGGTACATGAGTAGTTTTCCCAGTTAATGGTGGGGTAGTTGAAATCGCCCATTATTAGGGTTTTAGGTTGTATCCTAATATTCTCTAGTGTATCAAGAAATGAGAAGTGGGAATCCTGGGGCATGGTGGGGGGATCTGTACCAAGCTACAGTTTGCACTGTGGTCTTGCCCAGAGTTAGTTGCACTTGGATAATATCAGATGCATTATGCTGAGCAACTAGCCTGGAGGTGTGGATATCCTTAATGAATATGTACACGCCTCCCCCTTTAGTGCTTCGGTCTAAGTTAGGTGGCCGAAAGGTGTGGTATGAATTATAGCCTGGTAATGCAGAGATGCTCTCTGGAGCCTTGATCCAGGTCTCTGTCACTGCACAGATGTCGATCTTCTCCATTTTAAGGAGTTCCTCGAATTAGTGCATTTTGAGGTTTAGACTTCTAGCATTGAGTAGCATTACCCTCAGATTTTGCTTGCTTGTACATATTACGGTGGTGAATGTGTCATTTGAATCTTGCCTAAAAAAGGCACTATAGGGGTGGCAAGAGCCTTAGCCAGTATCCGGAACCTCAAGGGTGACAGGTGCAGGCCATCTCTGGCAAAGCATCATGGTTTGTCAATCATGTCATCCTAGGCAGACAGATACTGGATCCCCTTAGATTGATTCCAGAAGCTTAGCCAATTGTTAAAGTCAATCATTTTGTCTTTGTACTGTGGTATCATTCTGGGTGATGACAGGATGCTACTCAGGGCTAGGGTCATACCTGCCTGGGCTACAAGATCAGAAAGCTCCTCCATGTCTCTATTCATGTAGTCCAGGGAGGTACGTCTCAGGTCATTCACACCAACATGGACAATGACAGAGTCATATTTGTACTTGCTGTGGAGTGACCTGAGTGCATGCTTTATGTGGCAGATCCTGACACCTGACAGGCAGCTGACAGTGACTTTCTCCTTGTTTAGCCTGGTGCATGGAACATTAGTGTGCCTGACAATAGCGTCACCTATGACTAGAGTGGTAGGTACGTTGTTATGCCTTATGGGCTATGGTTGAGTGACACACTGAGTTTGTGGGCTATGTGTCATTTGGGTTGTGTTGGGAGGTGGAGGTTGCTTGCGTTTCTGCTTTGGAGGTCCCTGTTGCTTGGGTAGACTTTTTTTGAGAGCCTCCATGAATGTAGGTGTGTGTTTTGTGTTTCTATGTGTGTGCTTTGGTGGTGTAGGTTTTGAGGGACTATGTGATGAGTGTGGTGTGGTGCAAGTGTTTACCTTCTTCTCTTGACTGTCTAGTCCAGTCTTGGGTGAAGAGAGCTTTGCTTCCAGTTTGGTTATATAAGTGCATCTCTCACAGGTTATAGTGTTGTGTGGTAGGAGGAGAGGGTTGCCTGTGTACATGAAGCAATTGCTGCATTGCCCCAAGATGCCCCGATTTATCAGGTAGACAGGAGAAAACACTGGGAGCTGACCCTTAGACATGCCTGGAGAGGTGCTTATTTATTAAGTACTAAAAAATGTTTTTCTCTAGACTAGTGAGGAAAGTTGACTGCTGCAGTGATTTGTAGCTTATTTAGTGCTTACAATGAGTTCTGAACAAGTGCTGAGCTCAAAGAAACAGATTTAAGTGCTGAAACTAGAAAACTGGCTAGTTCTAAGAAACAAAATTAAGCTAGAAGGCTTCCCTCCAACACAGAAAGGCTTGGGGGCTCAGAAGCTTACAAACATGTTAGGGGCTGCCATAGCTTTGATCCACCAGCATGTGTTGGAGACTGAATGTGGTGTGGAGGATGGTGCACCCAGCCAACTCCGGCACCAGAGGAGGAGGAGGAGAGGGTTCAGACCCAGGGTAACCTACCAGGGGCTACATGAGCTGGCGATAGTAGAGCATTACAGGGTGGACAGGGACATCCCACAGCAACTTGTGGAGCTGTGCCGGCCATGACTCAGAGCCAGAACAGACAGAGGGGAAACCATCCCAGTGGATACAAAGGTATGTGTAAGCCTGAGAATACTAGCTACAGATACCTTTCAAAGACCAACTGGGGATATCATGGGGATCTCACAGGCATCAGCATTCAGGGTACTACACCAGTTCCTGGATGCCATGTTACCACATGCCAATGAGCACATATACTTCCCCCGAATGCAGGAGGAGTTGGCCAGCAATATGTCTCTCTTCCACCGTGTGGCAGAATACCCGGAGGTACTGGGTGCAATAGACTGCATGCACATACACATCAAGTCACCACCCAGAGAGCAGGGTAGGCGATACATAAACTGCAAGGGATACCCCTCCATCAACTGCCAGGTCATGTGCAATGCCCAGGGCATTATCATGGATGTGTGTGCTGGCAGCCCTGGAAGTTTTCACGACTCCCACATCTGGCATGCCTCACAGGTGTATCAGTTATTTGCCAGGGGGGACATCCCAAATGGCCACCTGGTGGGGGATGCTGGCTATACACTGGAACCATGGATGATGACTCACATCAGAAATTCACATACACCCATGCAGGAACGCCATAATGAGGCACATGCACACACCACAATCATCATAGACCATTTGTTTGGGATGCTGAAATCATGGTTCCATTGCTTGGACATATCTTTTGGAGCCTTGCAGTACTCTCCAGGCACATGTGCCCACATCTTCATAGTGTGTGCCATGCTACAAAATATGGTCCTGCGGAAACAGCTGCAGCAGGGACAGAATGGTGAAGGCCCTCACAGCCCACCACCATTGCCAAGGGCCCCACAGGCACAGAAGTACTCAGACCATGAACACCCTGAGCCAGCCCCAGTAGGCAGACGAAGGCATGCCCAGTATGCCCATGCCTTGGCAAAGAGTGAATGTACAGCACACACACTGACAGTATAGGCACCTAGGGACTGACACCTTTCTCCACCTGAACACACAATAAAAATGGAGGGCACACACACAAGACAACCTGTAAATTGTCATGTATAGGCAGTTTATGGTGTGCATCCAACATAGACAGCCCTCAACTATTGCACACACATCTGCCATTGGCACAAGGTAAGTCAACACCTGAACAGTAAATTAAGCTATCAGCATATGCAGATACTGTTTATATAGATTCATAGGTAGGTACTTGGCCAACTGCCAGAGGCCATTCATAAGCCCAATCAAAATATGTCAGCTTTTGCCACCCCACTGATTCATTAACTGTCCCTCTGTGGAGCAGAGCCAATGGCGGGATCCCTGTGGTGCATCTACTGTTCCTCATCCACTCTTTAAGGTTTCTCTTGAGAGTGTTAGTGCGGGGCACTGTATAATGTAGTTAGGGCTGTTGTTCCAAAGTATGGGGAGTGTCTGTGACAGGAATCTGTCCCTCCAGCATCTTCCAGTTATTGTTGTGGCAAGGTTCAGCTCACTACAGTGTGTGGTTCACTGTGACATGGATTCCCACAGGTGGAGCATATCCATCAAGCCTGAGTTCAACATGGCTGTGTCGGCCAGCAGAGATCATCTCTGGGTAAACGAGATGCCACTGAGTAAAGCAGGAGTTTATTCAGTCTGGCTGCATAGGCCATATGTTGGAGGCCAGTATTCCCATTGGTGAGGTACATTCATGGACCTCCCAGCTGTTGGAAGTGTCTTCTGAGGTACATCCCACATGGGTTATTATACCATATGATGGGACTGATGAGTGATGAGTAAAGGGGCACTATTACCCCAATATGTCTAGATGGGAATCCTTTAGTAATCAGATGGCCTACATAGAAGGATGTCCTAACTACTGTGGAGATATGATTGTAAAAGGGGAGATCACTATCTACCTTAGTCCCCAGATACCCCATTACCTCGTCCATATTAAAGTGGCTGCCACTTATGTGTTAATATGTGGGTGCCAATTCCACAATGGAATGACCATGCAGTTAGTGGCATTTGGCTGGAGGCCATGATGTTGACACCCTGTGACATTCTCTGTGAGGCCCCTTGAAGGATGTCTGTGTCAACTGGGCTATCAATCATGGCTCCCAGTTCGCAGTCATTGCCAAACATGATCTGTTGTAGTCCACCTGTGTTTGCCTGTACCTCTGAGATGTATATGCCAAACAGTAGGGCTCCCAGGACTGAGTCCTGTGGGACAACAGTCATGACTGGTCAAGAGTTGGACCTGGAGAACACTAGTCGTACCATGTGGGTTCTGTGTGTAAGCCCGTTGGCAACCCAACCTGTGATGTATGGGTGTATGTAAAGGCTGGTGTGTTTATCAATAATATCTGAGTGGGTCATGGTGTTAAAAGTAATAGACTGGCTCAGTTCCCCAGACACTGCAAACTTTAATAGACCAAATGGGCAAAAAAACACATAAGAATTCTATACACAGAGTGATGATGCCTGACTATGTATGTGGGTGAAAGTGCTAAGTTATCGGTTCATATGTATAGAATTATTATGTGTTTTTTTGCTCGTTTAGTCTATTAAAGTTTGCAGTGTCTGGGGAGCTGAGCCGGTTTATTATTTACAAGTCTCTGGTGTTACATTGTGTCGCATGGTGTTAAAAGCCTTGGCAAGGTCCAGGTAGTATGTGTGAACCACCTCCCCCATCATCTAATGTCTTGGTGACTGTATGTAAGATGTCAAACAGGTTAAGTAGGCATGAACTGCACTCAACCAAGCTGACTTGGGTTGGGTCACGTATTCGGAGGTTACCAATGTCTTTGTTGATGAGTGCCATGATGATGCGAACCATACCATTGCAGACCAGGCTAGTCAGGCTTATGGGGTGGTAGTTACCATGGTCAGTTATGATTCCACCTTGATGGAGTGGAATAAATGTTGCCATGCACCGCTGTATGGGCATGTAGCCTGTGGAGAGGCAGAGGTAGGAAAGCTTAATTAGGTGAGGGGTCAGGTTGTCTTGTACAGTTTGCAAGATGCAGTCTGGGACATCTGCCTCCATTGACGCTGTATTCTGCTGTTTGAGAGGGCCATTTCCACCTGTGTGTCTCTGATGTGTGGGATATTGTACCTTTCGGGTAGTGTTTTGGGCTCTTTAGGGGGCAAAGTATGCACTGAATGTATCTGCAAGGATGTTGGCAATATCAGTAGGGTCAGCATATTTTGTGCTATATTTCACCGGCACAGTGCAAATCTCTGTCACCATGTAGATCCTTGACATAGCCAAAGAAGACTTTGTGGTTATCTTTTGAATCCTTGCGTATTCTCCTGCTGATGTTAGCCTTGGATGATGTCATGATGTATTATACTAATAGTGGTCACGGCTGTCTGCCCTTCGTGGGATTTGCTGTTTGTCTGGAACAATGTCCTACTTCTGTAGTATAGCATGTTTATTGCAGAAGTCCACCAGACTGGTGTCATTGTCTAGGAGGAGTGAGTCTTGGTTTACCAGTGATGGCATGATCCATACATCCGTGTAGGTGCGTATCAACTGCATTTGTAAATCTGTCTGTAACTTGAGCAGTGTTTCCCCTTAGTGTGGGGGCTGTGAAACTCCCCCACTCCTGTCACTAGTAGTTTAATTTTATCTGTTGGTAAGGTATACACTATGGTATCCATGGGTGGGGAAAATGCTTGGGTGTGGAAACAGTGAATAGTTCATGGTCAGATCTAACCAGTGACCGGTTAACCTCTGCTGTGCTGCACTTGTTGCCCATGTTGGCAATGATCACTTCTAGTAGATTCCACCCCACATTAGGGAGGTTACCACATGATACAGGGCATATGAGGTGATAAATTCCAGGAAGCGCTGAGCCTGGAAGTGAGTACCGGAGTAAGTTTCCCAGTTAATGGTATGGTAGTTGACACTGACCAATGCCAGGGTGTGTGTTAGGACTGTCATGTTCTCCACTTTCTCCAGGTAGGTGGAGTGGTGGTCCTGGGTCATGGAGGGTCATGGAGGGTGATCCGTAGCAGGCCAGAGTTTACATTGCAGTTGTGGCTAATGTTAGCTGCACATGGATGAACTCAGAGATATCATGCTGCCCCACTAACATGGAGGTGTAGTTATCCCTGATGAATATGGATACAGCCCCTCCATGTCTGTGTCAGTCCATGTTCTGTGGCTGAAATGTGTGGTATCGGCTGTAGTCTGGTAGTGCTGCTTTGCTCCCAGGAGCCTTAAGACAGATCTCAGTTTCTACACAGATGTTGATGTTGTCCATCCTGAGGAGTGGTGTGAGTGCATGCATGTTGTGATCACAAACCCTGGTTTTGAGTAGCATAACCCTCATTGAATGTGCTATTGTGCTGTTTATGGAGCTGGTATTCACCTTCGAGACTCTCCTAAAAAAGGCACCATGGGGGTGCCAACAGCCTTGGCCAGTATTCCAAAGCCTGAAGCTGACATATAGGCCGGTATGGTATCATTGCATGCATGTTCCCCATCTGTGTTTGTTTTTCATCTCTCCTGTAGGTAACCTACTGGTAAGCAATAGAAAGCCTTAAACATATATAAGTCTTCTAGCTTCCAAGATAGGCTTTTGGAGTGACTAAGTATCAGTGTTCTGTATGTTCTTGCTGTACTTAACTGTTTCCTGACTGCATGGTGATTTCTCACTGCATATTGTGACCTGAAGTTCTGTTTATTCACATATTATGGCTGTGATGGCCTGCACTTTAGAGGTTCACAGATAGCCTACTACCTATCTGCCGAAGGACAATTAGAAGCATAGCTACAGTGTGTTGGCTTTCCTCACACCATTGATGAAGTAACTGAGCCTCTGTCAACCATAGCCAATGAAGCAATTCCAGGCAGAGTTGCTGGAAGATGTTGAAGACTGGGGTTGTGGAGGGTGATAGGGGCACTTAGTGATCTAAAGAGGGCATGTTAATGTGACAATTCAACACCATTCAGTTCCCCCAACAGGTCTCACAGCTATCAAACTGGACAGGCTCCCCCACCCCCTGGCTGTATGGTTCTGGGACACATGATCCCAGGGGTTTATATTCTGTTACCAATTCACATGGTAACAGGTTTCCCTTGAAGTGTGTCAGTGAGGGGCTATGCCTAATGTAGTTAGGAATGTAATGTATTGTCACACAGTACATTTGTTATACGTTGTTATTTCAACAGTACGTGACGCGCAGTGAGTTCAGGGGCCTCCCCCCTTTGCTTAGCCTAGCTTACACATAGAAATCATCTAAATAAGAAATTGGTGGAAGCAATGTTAATGACAACAGTGTAATGGTTACAGCATCTGCATAGTATCTCTGCATTCGAGGTTCCAATCCCAATAAAGGCAGGGATGCTTATCATGTTCAAAAGTATACCTTAACCACAGCTTGCATATATAGGCAGTAATCGTCTGTATAATAAACATTCAAAACACCCATATAAACTCATGTGTGCTGGAGAGTAAAGTCAACAGACAATGTAATGTTATGTAAGCAAATAGTGTGATGTTACTTCACTGACATGTATATATCCTGAGTAGTTAGCGGATGTAGCCGTGTTTGCGCGCACAGGTTATACATTACAAAGTTTGTTTAACTGTGTTTAACAGCTGCTATAATGTCACACAAACACTTTTAAACATGCTTACAACTGCTTAAATGAGCCTTATTCTGGAGTAAAAAACATTTGTAAGGCATCGCAGGTGTTGAACCCCGGACCATGCACACTATAGTCATGGGACTGACCACTAAGCCATCCGAGGTGTAAACATGCTTCACAGTCTTGAGACTACACCTTATACCATATGCATTTCACTGTAATAATCACAAATGGGAGAGTCACTTTATGTACATATGTACAGCACATTGTAATGTAATGTAGTTTGTGAACCAACACATTCCAGTCTACATATGTATTACTGCTACAAATTAATATGAAATATATATATATATATATATATATAATATATATATATATATATATATATATATATATATATATATATATTTATAACACAAAACCAAGTAAAATAACTGCCAGAAAACGGACTGAGAAAACCAAAAGTCAGGAGACAAAATAATGCTTTTTACGCGTTTCGTTCAATTTTAATAACACTTGAACTTCATCAGAATAGTCAATGAAATTTCTTACCCAGTTTAAATACACATTTGAAACAGTCATGTGACTACATCTTCCTGTAATTAATTAATTACATGCAAATATAAACGGAAATGTGTCTAAAACAACAATATATTTCTTCATAATAAAACAAAATGAGTAAACAAATAAAAATGTTCCCCTTATAAATTTCTGACTTTAAGGAAATTTCTAACTTTTTTGGAAAAACAATAAGTTGGTAAAGAACCATCATAATCTTTGTGCTAATAGAAAACACTTGATGTTAATAACATCATTCAGCCCTGGGGACTCGTCAGCATTCAACAGAATCTGCCACATAGCCTCTTGACACTCTAATTTTACTTTAAAATTACCTGAAAACTGTTCATCATTAATTTTCTCAAGAACAGAAAATCTGAACTTCTTGAAATTGTCACAGGTTATGGCATGTCTTGCTAAAGCATTAGATGTGTCCTTTTTTCTAATGGCCAAATGATGTTCATATATACGCTTATTTAAAGTTCTAAAGGTTTTGCCTATGTAAAAGTGTCCACATGTATCACACACACCAATGTAGACAACACATTGTGTTCTGCAGGTGTAATAACCTTTAGTGTAAATAGTTTTGTTTAAACCTTTCAAATGTATAGTGTTACTACCCGAAATAAACCTACATTGTCTACATTGATTACATGGGAATGTCCCTTGTTTGACCCCTTCATTACTAAATACCTTAACTTTCTCTATCAAATTCTTAATATTGACAGTCTTTTTGTAAATGAAAGATGGGGTATTACCTATGATAGTGCTTAAATCTTTATTACCCAAAATAACTTTCCAATTATTAAATAAAATGTTCTTAATAAAGGACATTTCATTAGAAATGGGAATAGGAAATGCCAACTTGTATTCACTAACAGTACTGTTGTCAGTTATTTCAAGTGTACCTTGTGTTTCCAAAACTTTCCTCAAAATCGGACATGCTTTGTCAATTCTCAAACTTATTACTTCTTTTTGAATGTCATTTAACCAGTTGTTGCCATAACCTCTATCTATGAAAAAGTTGTGCAATTTGTCAATTTCAGTAAAAAATACTTCATCTCTACTAGTTAATCTACTCAGTCTGATGAGTTGTCCTTTGACTACACCACGCTTCATGAACTCAGGATGTAAGCTATCATAATGTAGATACTGGTTCACGAAGGTGGGCTTTCTGTAAATATCACTTTCAAACATAGATTTATCATTATTTAGACTTAAATGAATGTCTAGAAAGTTGATATCCACACCAAAATGTCCAATGGTGAACTTTAAAAAGTTAGTAGAGTTGTTTAAATCATCAACAAACTTTTCAAAGGAGTTGAAGTCACCATTCCACAAAAAAATCAAGTCGTCAATGTATCTCTTATAAAAGAAAATACGAAAACTTGATGAATGTGGATATAGAAACTTAATCTCCCACATGGCCATCACCAGGTTTGCAAAACTTGGGGCTACCCTTGACCCCATCGCAACTCCTGAAGTCTGTTGAAAAAATCTATCCTCGAAAACAAAAAAATTGTTTTCTAGTACTATGTCCATTAAAGTGCATATGGTGTTAACTAAATCATTACTTGTGTCTGTATGTCCACTCAAATATTCCCTTAAATAATCAACCCCAATGTTTTGGTTAATACTTGTATAAAGTGATTCTACATCTAAAGTAGCGAAACTAAACACATTACCACCGATGTCAAATTGACTTAATAATTCCAACAAGTGCCAGGAATCTCTAAGAAAAGACTTTGTTCTTTGAACAATAGGATTCAAATGCTTATCTAACCAAATAGAAATACTCTCAGTCTTAGAATAACTTGCAGAAATTATTGGTCTAAATGGTATGTTGTTACCTTGTTTGTGTAGTTTGGGTATTCCAAACAAGGTAGCTAGCTTGGGGTACTCTATGCACAAAAATTCATACGTGATGTTGTCAATATTACCTTGTGTGAACAAATCAAAAAGTATTACATCCATTTTCCTGAAACTTCTTGCAATGAAATCTTTACTGACTATTTTATAACAGCAGGGGTCATCTAACATTTCATTCATTGCCCTAATGTAGTCATTAGATTTCATTATTACTATAGTACCACCTTTATCTGCTTTCATTATACGCCAATCTTTTTTGTTGACCATATAACTCAAAGCTTTTAACTCAGCATCAGTTAGGTTGGAACTATAGTGTTTTGCATACTTATTTAACTTTCTAAAATCTTGTTCACATAACTTTCCAAACACATTCAGGGTTGAATTCAACAGTGGATTAAAAGTACTTTTTTTCATGAAATTGTCAACACCAATATTAGCTTTAGTCATACCATCAAAAATGAACTTAAGATTCAGTTTTCGAAGATACATTTTCAAATCTACAAATAACCTACAAATGTTCACATTGTTTGAAGGAACAAAGGAAAAACCTTTCTGAAGCACTGTAAGTGCCTCATTAGGTAATGTTTCACCAGTCAGATTTAACACAGCCATACTGTAATTCAGTTCTTTTTCCTGTTCTTGCCTTTTCCTTTGTTCCTTGTCTGGACCCTTCCAGACCATCTCGGCGTCTTGATGTTCCTTACTTTGTCTTTTAGAAAAGGGCCCGATTTATTTCCAGAAGAAACTGCCTGTGCGAAAGATGTACTTGCCTTTGCAGTTTCTGAAGAATCATTTTGAACATCATTGTTTGTAACACAAGCAGATGAACAAGGAACTAAAGGTTGTATGTCCTTGTTAGTCAAAATGTTACTGTTGTTATCTGAATCAGTATGAACACTACTTGATTCAGTGTCTGGAAATTTACCCCTTTTCTTTTTGAGTGGATACGCTGTGTTGTTATGATATGCTGCCAAATCTCTTTTCAACTTTTTTTGCTTCCTTTCAATAATGGAAGCTCTAAGTCTGTCCAGTTTGGCATTAATGCCATAATACAGTGTAGAAAGATTGTCAAATGCCTCAGAGACCCTAATGTTGTTATCTAATATTTCCACTTGTTGTCTTAAATTGAGTAACTCAACCCTATAGTGCTCAGTTAATACTTTCATGAACGCCAAACCGGCGTTGTTGAAAATTTCAACACATTGCTTGTATAAACTGTCACCCTCAGTGGCACAATTAGGGAATCTAAAGCTTCTTAATCCAAATGGCACACATTGCAGGCGTACACATTCTTCCAAGTAAAAAATCTCATTTTGAAGGGAAAAACACTTTGTGCACAACTTTTCCAAATTAAAAATGTCCTTTTTACAAGAAGAAATGATGTCAGAAATCACCGGAATGTTTTGGTCACTTACTTGTTTCGAGTCGCTAGCCTCTGCGTTAATAAAAAATGGATTAGCTGTGTTACGGAAAGTTTGTTCAAAAACTTTGTCGTTACAGTTGGAATAATCCACATGTTTAATCGTAGACGAGCTTCCAACCGATGAAACCAAACCTGTAGCGTGATTACTAACTTGCTTGGAACCACAGTCGGCTCTAGTCCTTGAAGCGAGCGAATCAACCCCATTACTTCCTGGACTACTGGATGATGTTGTTGGATGAACAGACACAGTCCCGCCTCCCTTCTGCCGGGCCAAAGCTTCTTTTACTGCTTCCTTCACTAAAGAGCTAATAAGCTCGTGGAAAGTGCTGCCCGACTCGGGAACAGGATATATGGATAAATTAAGCAATGCTTCCTGACTAGAATCTTCTTCTGCCATTGTCAGGCAAAAAAGTACAACTTTTTTTAAAAACGAACACAAAACCAAGTAAAATAACTGCCAGAAAACGGACTGAGAAAACCAAAAGTCAGGAGACAAAATAATGCTTTTTACGCGTTTCGTTCAATTTTAATAACACTTGAACTTCATCAGAATAGTTAATGAAATTTCTTACCCAGTTTAAATACACATTTGAAACAGTCATGTGACTACATCTTCCTGTAATTAATTAATTACATACAAATATAAAAGGAAATGTGTCTAAAACAACAATATATTTCTTCATAAAAAAACAAAATGAGTAAACAAATAAAAATGTTCCCCTTATAAATTTCTGACTTTAAGGAAATTTCTAACTTTTTTGGAAAAACAATAAGTTGGTAAAGAACCATCATAATATAAAATATATTTATATATATATATATATATATATATATATATATATATATATATATATAGATACATGTCAGTGATGTATGCACATAGATGTTTACATATATATATATATATATATATATATATATATATATATATATATGTATATATATATATATATATATATATCTATATCTATATTATACAGTTACATCAATAGCCATATATATAAATATCTATGAACACACTTTGTGACACTGAAGCACTCCAAAGGAATTGGAGTGCATGCAAAAGACATGCAGCTTTGGTATTATAACAATTAATATTAACCTAATTCACAATAGAAGGGTTGGTTGTTGTGAATGTGAAGATTGGGGTGGGGGAGGAATGATGGGTAATGCAATCATGCATCAAGGAGGGCCTGGATCGGATGTCCAATAAGTGAACTGGAGAGGTATACATGGAGTATGGGGACAATGTAAAAAGGACAGAAAACAAGAACCTTTCTCATTCATAATACACCCTGTCATGTCACATTACAACACCTAATTTCACAAACATATGAACATTAACACATATCAGACATATCTACAGCAACTGCCTGTCACATTTGTTTTCAGTTGTGAGGAATGTCTGTAGTACAATGTATATTCTAAACACCATAACATTTGTATACATCTCCGATGTCTTAGTGGTAAAGTCAGTGACTGTGGTGTTCATGGCCCCGGGTTCAAGGGCTGTGAGGTTTTTTTGAGGACCAGAATAAGGGCTGTTGGATGCAGGTGGTTTAAAGCACTCTTGAACAGTTGGAAGTGGGTTTGCGTGACGGTAAGCAGCACTGAAACATGGTAAACGGAGAAGCGCTTCACAGGTTTAACCTTTGCGTAATGTCGCACAGACCATGGGCAAACCTGCTTACAACCATGTAAATGTGTGTTATTCACACTTTCCCTACCAGTGCCTACTCTGAGAGGAAAAATAATAACACCTTAAAGGAGTAGAACCCGCAACCATGTACTCCATCCTCAGAGTAACCTAACACTAAGCTACCTGGGATGTACCTACCCCAGTTGTGTATGCAGACAGGTTAAAACACACAAGGGAGGAATGTGTTGAAATAGGACAACCTGCCATGTACCCAATTAAAGATGTATGCTCATATATATATATATATATATATATATATATATATATATATATATATATATATATATATATATATATATATATATATATATATATATATATATATAGATACATAGAGACATGTCGATATATACAGGTCTACATATATATGTAGATATATAGATAGGTTAAAAACATCTACACATCTATGGAAGTACAGATAAATGTATGCAATAATATATATATATATATATATATATATATATATATATATATATATATATATATATATATATATATGTACATACACACACACACATACATACATGTCTGCAGACAGCATCTGAAGTGTTCATATCTGAGTATAACATGGACCATAGCAATCACACATTCCACCCCCCCAAACAATATGAACATAGCATATGAAGAGTATATGCCAATACACTATTACAAATATGTTCTATGGGCACAGTCACCAACACAACTTCAATGACTGCAAATATCCATGACAGAAATAAACAGACAGGTTTCATTTTGCAAAGCTTTATTACATTCCGATGTATTGCCAAAAGGATTGAAGGACTAACAGTACCTGCGTGCTATACAGGAAGCATTTAATAGTGCCTTAATGAATCAGCCTGCAATTACCATAGTATTAGTCCACTAAGGGATAGGTGTTCACTTAGGGAAAGAACACCCACACACATATAGATGTTGTATAAAAGGGGTTCCTACACACCTGCATGTGCTATGTACACCCACCAACATCTACCCCACAACCAAAATAATTGCATCAATACATACTGTCGTACTATAACCTATTATTCAACTACTGTACAACATCTGCTGAAACCTTAGCATACCTGGACACAGACACACTAACATGGCCCTATGTGAAATAGTTGTTGTTATACAATTGAACAGCTGCTAATGTAACAGGGTTTGTATGAACTAATCCTGTTTCAGAAAGTTGAAAGGTTCTTACACCAGGACGTGTTACCGAGTACTGATTATCAGAACAGTATGATACACAGTAACACTAAACTAAATATGTCTGGTAAGCACACGGTAAATCCCCTAAAATTATATGCATAGCTATGCAGCCTTGAGCAGGTCAAACAACCTGGCCAGACTGAAACATATGCAGAAGTATTAGGTACAGACAAGTCCTACACAAGTAGCAATGCTCAAAAATATAACAGCAGTACTCACATTTAGACCACACCCTCTAGGCATTACACACACTATATTACTGTTCACCTCCATACAGCTGTTGCAATAGATGCCAAACAACACTTCCACACTGTCTTCCTCACAAGTAAGGCAAAGGAACAATGCCCAAGTGGAGTACTCAGTTATACTCCACTGTAGCCATGGTATTGGCTAAGGCAGTAGCAGCGCAGCTTATGTGCATGTAATTAGCTACTTAGGAACACCAATTGGTTATTGGGATAGCACATGTTACTGATGTGTAACTATAAAAGGTTGCCTTGTCACACATTCAAACCATCTGTATCTACCTGTAGGACAGTACAAAACACTGAAAGATGAACTGAAAACGAGTATTATACTAATCAGTAACAGCTCCGATTATTAAGAAGGTATGTATAACATGTAGTATGTCTCTGTATGTAGTACCTTTTCTGTAAGAATTACAGTGTAATCAATGCATATAATGGAAATGGCTATCCTGTAGCAATGTATTCTTGAGCAGTAGTAATGCTTGTAGTATTCTATGTGTGTACTGCTGTAGGTCACATGGCAAACTCCGCATACACCACAAGGGATGATATGAGCTTGGAACCCAACAATTTGCTTCCAGCCACTGTCAGTGTCAGGATTTGTCAAACAAGTATGGGCTATAACAGGGGATAGTATATGTCGATATATTGTAACAGTCGACATATGTATGGGTGTATAAGTAAGATGAACATGTTAAAGATGGGCGTACCGTGCAAATATGTTGTGCATTGTGAGATATTGGCCAATAACTGTGTAATGTACAGTATTTTAGGCAGATCTGTATTCTATTCTACATAGCAGTTCTGTTATGTTATGCAAAAAGTAGTTGTCTATTTGCAATTACAATACTCAATAGCAGGATACATATCATTTGTATTCATCTGACAGTTTAGCAGCATGATAGCAAAGATCATTGGAAGAGCCAGGTAACTATCCATACACATAACACATGTAATATCCAACTCTCTAGTATCGTTTGCAAGCAATAACAGCTGTACATGTGTACATGTCATGCAAATGTGTAGTGACCCTTGTTACAGGGCTGGATCTCTCTAGTATCATTTGCAAGCAATAAGATCTGTGCATGTGTACATGTTATGCAAATGTGTAATGACCCTGTTTACAAGGCTGGTCCTCTCTAGTATCATTTGCAAGCAATAACAGCTGTGCATGTGTACATGTTATGCAAATGTGTAGTGACCCTTGTTACAGGGCTGGTCCTCTCTAGTATCATTTGCAAGCAATAACAGCTGTGCATGTGTATATGTTATAGAAATGTGCAGTGACCCTTGTTACAGGGCTGGGCCAAATGGCTATGTGCACACCTACATAGAGTGGATACTGAGAGTAGAGACACACTGGTTGAACTACCAGGTTTGTGTAGCCCAACCTCTCATTGCCAACCTAACAGCTGCTTGCACATACTGTATGTAAGGTAGTGCACAGCAGTGGTAATGAAAGAGGTTGCATATCATCTTTAACTCCAGTGTAACATCTGCAGTAGGAGTGTAAGATGTAGGAGACAGCTGCCCATGTGTAATAGCCCATAGATGATGGGTCACACTATCTGATTATATCCTGATCATGTTGATAGTGGCATCAGAGTCTATTGATACATGACTCTGTTTGGAGAGCGGGTGTCTGTGCCCAACAGAGCTCATGGTCCTGGTGGATATGTGAGTATATACCCAGAGAAGGAAACAGACCTGTAGACATTTGCATCATCTGTAATCAACTAACAGGATGTGATGTGCTCCTCAGAGGAGGAATGCTGCTAAATGTAGCTACAATGTTTCCATAATAGCCAGTGTTGTCACGTCCATAACAAATATTTACATGTCAGCATCACTGTCTAAAACATCTTCATAAGCAATACGTAAACTATATACAGTACTCGGTACTTGTAGTACTGAATGCTCATGCAGGCATGTCCACTAGTCAGCTACTGGTGTTTACTAATGTCAGCTTTGTGTATGTGGCCATCCTGGGGGAATGTAATCTCTATGCCATGTACACTGCCAAACCTACCTAACACCATGCCTCACACATTGTTTGGGATGCAGCTACAGGGGTAAGCTGGAAGGCAGCCCAGTCTACAGCCATGACTGGAGTGGATTGTCATGAGGTGTAGGTTAACACATGCATCTCATCAACACAACCAACACATACCCTTACCAGAACATAGTAAGGACACCCACACACACTACCAGAATTCACACCCATTCACAGACGCTTCTAAGTATCTGGCCAAACAAGTGACCCCCCCAAGCTGGAAGAGACAGACACCAAAATACACAAACTGTATGACATAGTTTGCATAATTGTGCCACACCTCAGAACACGTGACTGGAACATGCCCAACAGTACTCATTTGTGAATGCAAACTCTAGCACTATGTTACACACCAACCTATACGAGGGCATACATACTGTCAGCTGCCTGTCTGCCATGATTAGCCACATACCCATAGACTCAGACCACCTTTTGAACTATAGACATGGCTCTGGCATATTCAATGTTGTTGTGCAGGACCTGTGATGCAGTAGCCTGGACTGCATGGAAACACATGTAGGAACTGTCAGATCTTGTAGCCCATGCAGGTATGTCCCAAGGCCTGGGTAGCATTCTGCCATTGGCCAGAATGATACTGCAGTACAGGGACAAAAGGATTGTATTCCACAATTGTCTAGTGTAGTGGTGCAAGTCAAAGGGTATCCAGTATCTGTCTGCCTGGGAAAACATGGTTGACAGACCATGATGCTTTGCCAGACAGGGCCTGCACATGTCACCCCTGGGAATCTGGATACTGCCTAGGGCTCATGCTTCCCATATAGTGCCTACATCATGCACAGTTCAAGTGAAGGTCCACTGTTGTTACAGGGACAGCCAAGCAATAAACTGTGGGTCTCGCTACACAATGATACATGTCAGAAAAACTATATGGACACACAAATGTCAATCCCTAACATGGAGAACATATCTGTGCAATGGCTGAAACATGTTTCAATGCTCTGGAGAGCACACCTGCATGACCATGTTATAACACATACCGCACCTCTTGCCCATTATCCTTTATTGGAACACATGGGCTGCAGATGTGTCCATATTCCTGAAGGATATGCACACCCCTACGCTAGTTGCACTTACATAACTTCAGATGCATTATGCTGAGCAGCTACCTTTGTGCCAAAGTGGAATTCAAATTGCACCTTGCTACAGATCACCCACCACTACACCCCCACGCTAGTTGCACTTGCATAACGTCAGATGCATTATGCTGGGCAACTACCTTTGTGTCAAAGTGGAATTCAAATTGCACCTTGAGACAGATCACCCACCAGACCGCGGATTTCCCAACTGTCATAATGTGCTGTAATGGGGAAGATTAGATCTGAGACAGAACCATAATAATGGCTACTCTCAACTATTCCATTATGAACTGGGAAGACTCCTCATGTACCAAGACCTGCGCTCAATGCATGCTGGATTCCATCGACCCCACTGACCTGGATCACAGTAGTCACACAAACAGGGCTAACAGTATGCTACACATCATTAGTTTCCAATGCTATGTTTCCTAAGAGCAGAGTGGTGACTGTCATGGCACCCATGCAGATGGACAATGCATGTGCAAATGCTGAATCCTACACAAATTAACCTTAAGCAGTCACATATGTGCAGTGATTGTGCCATTGAAACAGAACCAGGATTCAACCCAACACAAATAAGAAGACAAACTGGTGGTACCATGCTATAAACTGTACCACAGAAGGTAGTAACTGTTGCAAGAGTGAATACACATGAGTGTAGATGATCTCTGGTCAACCTCAGTAAGATGAAGATACACCATATAAAACCACACAAAGCTACTGTGAAACTAATCAGCCACATATTATGAGGCCAAGCACAGAGCATTCTATAGCTGTGTCATTAAGCGTAATGGCAACGACAAGACCTGCCGTGCTGCACAGCACTATGGCATGGGAAGTACTGCACTTACAGAAATAGCACCCGTTCATCCAGATAGGGTCTTGAAGAACCTAAACCCACTCCCACGTCCCCTTCAACAGGTACACTTAGTAATATATCCATGTACACTACAGGGCCCCTGTAATAGTGACTTTGCAGGTACAAGCTGCACTCTCTAAAGCCATACATACAGCTTTCATGGGACCCGCCAACATCCCAGGGTGTATCCTACACAAATGTAAGAACATTCAGCTATTCACATACACATCATGTTCAATCATAGCTCCATGTCAGGCTGTGTACACCCTGAATGGTGCACAGCAACAGTTATCACACCCCACAAAGGGAGAGACACCATTGATAATGGGAAATAGTGCACAACTACAGTGCTGAGTCTGGTCTGTAAAATCATGAACCATGATCAACGTATTTGATGTACTCGGTACAGATGTAGATGACAGAAAGGTTGAATCACACTGCATATCATGAGCTTGCTAGGTCGTAGGACAGCATCCATTACCCATACTGTGTTCCAGCTACACTCAGTAAACTAGGTGTATATTCCTATGTCACAGGAGTGGTTGGTAACTGGACTGCTGGCAGAACCAACACTACAGATGGTGTCTGACTAATACACACACATCAAACCAGTGCCAGCCACAGTAATACAGGGTTCATTCCTGGTACCCCCCCCCTGTTTATTATCTATACCACACAAACAACACAGAAGGTATCAGCCTATTGATGTTTGCAAATGACTATGAACTAGGAGCAATAGTCGACTCAATGTGTGCTGCGTTCAACATACAGAAGGGCCTTAGTGTGTCAGATGTATGGTGTGTGATGTATGGCCACAATCTGACAGCTAAGGTTTGCATTGTCATCCCCTATGTTACAAACCCTGTACCCATGAGCTACCACCTAGGCAGCGGTCAACATAATGGCAACTGTGTGTATGGGTTGCAGCTGGACAGTACTTCTTCCTTTGATAGTTACTTCACCACACCGGACAGGTAGTCATATGTGGTACCCCTAATCATGACAGGGTGCCATCCAAAAATATAGAGATAACTGCTCAGCCATACTCAACACCCATGTGACCCATAATAGATCACATATGTCCTTTAAGGGTTATTGCCCATGTGTAATGGCCTACACTGCCCTTCCCAATCCCTAGCTGCACTATGTAGCATGCAGCCTACCCTGAATAAAGCCATGTCCAACCCAGAGGTGTTGGACATGCTGCACTTAACACATCTTGATCCCAAATAACACATACATCATGGACATCCACCTTTCTAGTGCAAGGATCACAACATGCCTGACAGATCTCTGTCCCATACACTTAACATACTCTTGCCATACTATGCATCCCTGTCCAGCAAAGCTGCACATCACCCCTCTCTGTGACATGGTGTGATGACCGCATGCCAAATATATCAGTAACCCGGTGGATCAGTTCTCTGGCACTGCTTGAACTGGCCACTGAAACTTACCTGTCTGTTGCCTACAGCTAGGTAACCTGTCTGCCTAGACTCATAAATGGCCCAGGGCATATAGTCTACTAGATCACTATGACCATACATGCTATAGTTGATATCCAGCCCTGCAAATACCATCAGGCTAGCTATTGTCCCATGTGTTACACATGTGCAACACAAGCAATACATGGCAAGATGCTACACAGCTATGTAGTGCCATGTAGATGTATATGGCAAAAGACATACATGCTTGCAAGTCTGCAGGGTCACAGGTCATGTCCCAAACGGCTATATATGACTATATTTGTGACATATGCACAGCATTAAGGTTGATTTCATTTATGTGAACACATCCATGCATGTGCTGATAGGTAAAGACACCAGTACAGGCAAACAGACATGCTCAAGTCAAGACAACATCCACACGGAGTTTGAGCAATGTCATCACATGTCACACACATATATGGCAATAACATCACATCACCAGTAAGTGTCAAATGTGTGTGACTTATACATGTCAGTGGTGTTAGTGTCATGTAGATTTGCAAAGACGTATTTGTAATCTTAATAAATGTGATACACATGTATGCTCAGCTGTATCTCTGTACTTCTCTATGAGTTACTGTGACCTGTCTCCATCATTATGTCTTCCAGGTATGCCATGTAGCAGACTGCCGGTGTACAGCTGCTTGGAGGATGAGGTCCTCGTCCCATACCTTCTCGACAACCATAAAACAATCTTCAGCCATGTGCCTCAGGATGCACAGCAGCGGGATGCCCTGTGGGAGGAACTCTGCTGGGGGGTAAATGACATTGGCATTCACAATTGCACCTATCAGCAGGTGTGCTGACACTGCACTGACCTCATAAGATGGGTGAAACAGCGTGCTAATGCAATCACTAAGGAACAAGTTGCAACAGGTGTGGGGCCACTTACCCAGCCCCCACTCACACATGCTGAGGAGCTACTGGCCAACCTGGGGACACCTGCAGACCTCTATCCACAAGCTTTAGCTAGTATTGTGGAGGTGGGTGTCAACCACCGAGCCTGGAGCTGCCTGGTAAGTCACTACTGCACATATAACACAACTATATTTCACATAGTTACATGTGTTACTGTACAATACGTAATGTAACATCATATGCAAGGCATGTATGCACGCATGCCACATACTATAATCTGCTACTCTATGTATGCACAGTTGTGCATACTCCATAGTATAGTGTATTCTACTGGCTTATGTGCTAACATGGACATTACACCCTGTAGCTATCACATAGGTGTGGATAATGATCTTACTGCTGTGACACTCATGTTTAGATACCTCTGGCATTTTGTAGCAACAGCAGCCTGTGTCAGGTGAGATTGTTATTATTTACCAGGCTTGATAATACATGGAACATGTTAATTGCATGTTATCTGCCATAACACACATACACATAATGTATGGTGGTCCTGTTAATGAACACTGGTCAGACCTGCAATGCATCACAGTGTTTACTCATGTGAAACAATTGAAGACTATATGAAACACCTACACTAAACCTTCTAAACTGTCACTGCCAGATGTGTGGACAACAGTGAATACAATGGTGGAGGTGTGTGTCACTGTAGAGACAGGTACTACATATCAGCATTACACATGTTTGGAATATGAACAGTACTGTACAGAGAGCATACGTGTGCACACACTCTAAATGTGTTGAAGCTGCAGTATCACCGGCCCACAGGATACATCCTTGTGGATTATACCCTTGCTATGAATGTCACACAATGGCATGTGTTATCTGACATGTTCATGACATGTAGTGGACTGACCGCAACACTGCTCAACTATCCTGAAAAACATATCTCACATCCCATACATAGCACGCTTTGTCTGCATAATCCTGTCCTCAGTGGACCATATGACATCTATGGGTGTATGTCATATGGGATAACACTGACAAGTGAAATAAGATGGCCATCACGACCATTGAACAGAACATGTGTACACATGGCCATGGAGGATGGCCAGAGACATGAAGCAACACACACAGTAGAAGTGATGTACATGTGTGTACACCCTGTTGTACATTGGCTCGACACAAAACAACTATGGCTCTTGTGTAATGCTGATATTGCAGATGTGAAACACTAAACATCATACAAGCCTGTGAACAGCTTGTGTAGGCATAACATGACACCACCACATAACATGTCTTGAACATCTTCAGTATATCAAGACATGAAAGCATTCACCTATACAGTATCCAAATACATACATGAGTTGCACAACATACACATACAACCACATCAGGCCACAGATACAGTAGATTCACCTTGCTGGTGTCAGACATCACTGTCATGCCTGCTCCTCATGTGTGTGAGGTACACAGATGGCATGTGGGACATAGAGTACTGCTAAGTTAGCCATGTGTGGGCATAGCTGCCAGGCATCATAGGTTTATAGGTTCATAGGTAGGTACTAGGCTTTTGGTCCTTGGGCCTATATAAGCCTAGCCAAAAATGTACCCTGGCTTTTGCCAACCAAGAAAATATTTTTTCTGTGCCCCTGTCAAGCAGAGCCACAGAAGTGATCCCTGGGGTGAATTTCCTATTTCCCATCCAATCATCAAGGTTTTCTTGAAAAGTGCTAATGAGGAGTTCTGTTTGACATAGATAGGTAGTCTGTTCCAGAGTATGGGAAGTCTCTGGGACAGGAATCTCCAGCATGTTCTGTTTATTGTGGTGACAAGGTTTAGGTCCCTAGAGTGTGTAGTTCAGAGGGATCGGGATTTCTTTAAGTGGATCATGTCCAACAGCTCTGGGTTTGACATAGCTTTGTGTGTTAGGCAGAGATCGCCTCTGAGTAGGCGATATGTGAAGGAGTAAAGCTGGAGTTTTTTGAGATGGTCTGCATAGGGCATCTGTTTGAGGCCAGTAATCTTCTTTGTGAGGTATTTCTGTGGCCTTTCCAGTTGTTGTAGGTGTCTTATGAGGTACATACCAAAAGGGGCATTGTACTTAATAATGGGTCTAATGAGTGATGAGAGAGGGGAACAATGACCTCTTTTTTTCTGAATGAGAAACCTTTTGTGATGAGGTGAGCCATGTAGAAGGATTTCCTGACCACTGTGATGATGTGGTTATCAAAGGAGAGACAACTGTCCACCTGTGTTCCAAGGTCTCTTATCACATTTTTGGCATTAAGTAGACTACCAGCTATGTGGTAGTTCATGGGTACAGAGTTTTTACCAAAGGTGATGATAATACGCTTTTTGGCATTGAGCTTGAAGCCATGGCTTTGACACCAGGCATCTGTCTCAGTGAGGCCCTTTTGTAGTATGTCCACATCATTAGGAGTTTCGATTATGGTTCCTAGTTTGCAGTCATCTGCAAACTTTGTTAGCCAAAGACCTTCTGTGTTAGCCTGTACTTCAGAGAAGTAGATGCCAAACAGGAGAGAACCCAGGACTTAACCCTGTGGTACTCCACTTGTCACTGGTCTGAAGTCGGATTTGGAGTCTGCTACTTTCACAGTGTGGGTTCTGTCCATGTGCCAGTTGGCAACCCATCTTGTGACAGGGATTTATACCTTGTTTAGTGCGCTTATCTATAATTCCAGAGTGGGGGATGGTGTCAAAAGTCTTGGTGAGATCTAGATAAGCTGTGTGAACCACCTTACCCTCATCTATGGCTTTGGTGGCTTCTTCAAAGAAGTCAATCAGGTTTAGGAGACATGATCTGCCTTTTACAAATCTGAACTGGCTAGGGTCCAGAGTTTGGAGATTACTAATGTCTTTGTTTATGAGTTCCATGATGATATGTTCCATGGCCTTGCAGACCAGGCTCGTCAGACTAATGGGAAGTAGTTCCAGGGGATCATCGTGGCTCACCTTTGTGGAGTGGGATAACCATCATGGTGTGCCATTCAGTGGGCACAAAGCCTGAGGTGAGGCTATGATTGAACATGGTACTTAGGTGGGGTACCAGTTCATTCTGTAGTTTATGTAGAACACAGTCTGAGATATTGTCAAGTCACATGGATGCTGTGTTCTTGGCTTTGGAGAGTGTGTTTTTTACCTGTGCAGCTGTGATTACAGGAACTTTGCATTCTTCCAGTATAGAGATGGGTCCTCTAGGGGGTGAGAGAGGGATAAAGTTAGCACTGAACCTATCTGCCAGGATGTTGGCAATATCAGTTGGTTCTGTATATTTAGTTCCCTTATGCTGTAACTCAGAGCAGATCTGAGTGTTGCCATTGAGATTCTTGACATAGCTATAGAATGCTTTGTGGTTGTCTTTAGAGTCAGTGGAAATTTTGTTTTCGTAACTAGCTTTGGAGGATTTTATGAGGGATCTCAGCTTCTTACTGAGGCTGACCAGGGAGTTCTTCCAGTCATGTAATTTTCCTTTTTTGCAACAGTTTCTTTCTTCTGCTGTAAAGTTTGTTTCTGGCAGAGGATCACCAGACTGGCTTCCTTTTTTTGGAGGATAGCATCTTGGTTCTATTAGGGATAGAATGATCCATGCACTCGTGTATGTGCTTATAAAGTGCATTTGTGTAGGATTCAGCAGTCGTACCTCTATTGTACATCTGCATGGGTGTCATGAAGTTTGCCACTTCTGTCTTAAAAAGTGTGAAGTTGGCTTTGGAGACATTTTTTTATCATGGTTTCCCTAATTGGGGGTGGGGCAGGAAGTGGATGTCTAGGGTGATTAGCTTGTGGTTGGATCTGACCAACGAGGAATTGACCTCTGTTGTGGAATGCCGTTTGCCCATGTTGGTAATGACCAGGTCCAGGATATTGCTGCGCCTGGTGGGGTTGTGAATAAGTTGATCTAAGGCATTGGAATTTATGAATTCCAGAAAACGTTGAGCAAAAGAGTAATATGGTTGTAGATGTGCAGGGGTGTCATCCGTATACCCTTCTGTGACCTGTGTCACACATTCCACATTAGGGTTTTGTGTGTATACACCTCAGTGACGTGGGTCACATTCCACATTAGATATGTATTGTATGTGCAAACAAAATTCAAAGACGTTTAAATCCAAACAAGCGAAAGAAGCAAGGAGCAGTATAAGCAGTACGAACTGTTTTAATAAAAATTAGCACTTTCGGAAAAGGCAATGCTCTTCCTTCTACAGATGTATTGTATGTGAACATAGTCATGGCTATGAACTGTGTCAGTAGCTCACACTGTATAGCAATTGTGTAGCCACATGATGCCCTGCAATGTCTATCAACATCAGCTCAATGTGCAATATGTCCCTGCATATTTGTAGGGTGGACAGACAACATTGCATCAGCTGAAGGCCCATGTTAGTATAACATGTCCCTGCATTGGGACACCATTATAGTACTGTAGATTGGAAAGGACACCATTGTGTTACATATGTATGCATGTCATTCAACACGTGAGCAGAAGACATGTCATACTAGATGTGATTGGTAATGTCATATGCCACACAGCAGGCCTGTGTACTGTAAACCTGTGCTGGTCTGTGGCACCATTGCAAAGTAGGGACAGCCATGTCAAACATGTGAGTACAGCCACATGCACAATGTCTAGACTCAGCTCAGGGGTAGGCAGAATAATGTTGAACAGACATGCACTCCTTTGGGGGAGATATGCAAGCTAGGGCTCAAGCAAACATAGTATGCAGTCGACATACCCTACTGCTCATGTCCTCACACATAGGGGTGGTGGTCAACATAAAGCATCAATGGCAGATTTACAAAGGTCAGCGATTGTCTGTTAACATGTGGTGTATGTTGCACACACCATGGCAGTGCAGTGCAATGGTGAAAAGTGCATGCATTGTATTGCAGGTATGGGGCATAAGCTACTAACGCAAATGGTGCAATACAGGTATATATACTAACCACCACTATAATTGTGTAAGGTGCATACCATCTGCTATAACACAGGCATGCTGTTGTGTGCAACTCAAGGATGTATGATAACTACCTCTATAATTGTCTAAGCTGAAACTATAAATGTCTAAGTTGAATGCCATATGCCATATCACCTGCATGTAGCATGTGTGTCTGTGTGTCTGTGTGTCTGCATGTCTGTGTGTCTGTGTGTCTGTGTGTCTGTGTGTGTGACTGTGTGTCTCTGTCTGTGTGTGTCTGTGTGTCTCTGTCTGTCTGTCTGTGTGTGTGTGTCTGTGTGTCTCTGTCTGTCTGTGCATGTGTGTGTCTGGTATAACTTGTAATGTACAGTTCTTGTTTTCCCCTCACAAGTGTTGATGTAGGTGCATTGCCCTCATGTGGTCCACCTGATGTTAGTGTCCCCACAGACTCTAGCAGTGATGATGATAGTATGATTGAGGCACATGCAGGGTTGTTAGGGGCTGAATCTGTGCCATTGGTTGCCATTCCACCTGTCTCCCCCTCCTCCTTGCAGACAGTTCCCCTGCCTACACATACCCCATCACCACTGGCCATAGAGGAAAAAGAGTTGACCGGTGGTAGCATGGAACAGGGAAGTGTGAAGACTATGGAAGGTGTGCCGGCACACCATGATCCCAGTCAACTGACTGGTAATGTCCTACACAGGCATGTGCCCAACACTGCTCATAGGAGGACTACTGGCCAACATGCCCCTGAGAGACAAAGCACATCAGCTGGAGTCACCAGAAGCATGTTTCGGGCTGTAATGGAGGTGCAGGCATGTGCTGAATGGAGCAACAGAGAAGGTCTGAGGCTTCAGAGGGCTGCTGTCTGTTCATTAACTGACAACATCCAGGCACTTGCAAATGCTCACCATCATCTTGCAGATGTTTTGGATAGACGATTGGGTAACATGGTGGGAGTCCTTGACCATGGCATGTCAATCCTCGAGTGTGGAATATCTGTGCTGGAACATCTGGTGAAAGTAAGGCATCAGGCATGTGGACGCAGGTCAGCTACATCACCTGTTGAAGGTCTATGTGAACATGCTACTGCACATGCCTGCTCCCATAGTGGCAGTAGCAGCAGCAGTGCAGCTGGTGCTGTGCAGTCCACACCAGGACACAGCAGGCTATGTGCACATGGTCCTGGATGGTCCCAACAGGGACACAATTCCAGTGGACATGTGTCATCAGACAGTACCCAATCTGGACCTCTACCTGGTAGTGCCCATGCAACCCCTGGCAGGCGCAGGTCACGTGGCTGTAGCCAGACACTGTGAACTGTGAAACCTGCCTTGTACAGTCTACAGCTGTCAATAATATGCTTGTGTAGGCCAGACACATGCCAGACCTTTGTGCAAACATACACACACACCGGAAACAAATGTAGGGCACCTCAACACACACACGCATAACACTCACACACGCCCAATGATATCACAGGCTCTAACACACACATGATGTCATCCAATGGTGCAGCCTAGGCCTCTGGTAAACATTATCACCCTGTGCATATGATGATGCCTGTGCCACATGCCTGTCATCCACACTATCTGTGCAGGGACCTGCTCATATGGTCTGATGCACAGGGTGAACATATTAGGTAGACAATTGTGGATTAATATTGTTGAGTAGTGTTGAAAGGCAGCAGACATACCATGCATTACAGTTTTAGAATGCAAATTGTACATTTGGCAGTATGTATCTTGTGTAACAACATTAACAGCATGTTGATCTTGACGTTCTGTCTTCCTCTTTCAGGTGTAGTTGCATGTGCCGGAGGATGTCGGTGTTTGCTGTTAGTGTCCCATTTGTACATGTTGACTACCCACAGGTCAGTATGACAATAGTTGCATGCAGTTTGTAGCTTCCACATCACAGATATATTCTCCCATGTTTCAATTATGTTTACTGTTCTAATGATCCAAGAGCATGATAGCTGTGTAGTAAGCTACTGTGTTCAGAGCCATCACATTCATAGTGGGTGACATCACAGGGTCTATATCAGAACATCGAAGTATTAAAACTTCGAATGTTCTGATATCGAACACTATTCAGTGAATGCTAAGACTAGTGAAGCTGCTGAGCAGAAAATTCTTTCCTCGAGAAAGAATTTGGTTGGCCGTTTTTGTGGCTTTGCTATTCTTCGCGCTGTGGTGGAAAGTTACGGGTTGGATTCAGGTAAGTGTGGTATTGTTTGTACGTTAGGATTAGGGGTGGGTTAAGTGAGTTAGGGTTAGGGCGCGGGTTAGGCATGTGTGCAATAGTGACAGACTTTAGGGTTAGAGGCGATTTAAGTGAATTAGGGTTAGGGCGCAGGTTAGGTGAGTGTGCGATAGTGATGGACCTTAGGGTTAGGGTTTGGGTTAAGGTAAGTGGGTAGATAGTAGTGTATGTTTAGTTTAGTGTAGTGTTAGATGTAGGAATTTAAGTGTATGTGTGTGGTTGCTGTTTGTTTGATGTGCTTGTGTTGTGTGTATGTGTTTCGGAGCAGCAATTTTTTTTTTTCATGGGAAAAAATCTGCTGTTATGAATGTTTGATATTTTCATGTTTAGATGTTTTGGGGCCGATGAAATAGCATTCACTATTTTCATCTTTTGATAACGTGATATAAACGCACATCACAGGTATAGTTACCTGGAGCAGGAAGGAGGTAAAAGAGTGATATGCTGGATGACAAGGGTAAAGGCCAGTGGAAATAGTGGCTTCTCATTGGGAAGCAGTAATACCCACTGCCATGACAGCATGCAAACACAGACACACTCACACACTCAGGGATTCACAGACACAGTAACACACACTCTGACACACACACACACACACACACACACACACACACACACACACACACACACACACACAGTTGCCAGTGTTTGGATGAGAACCCCTGCCTATGTGCATATCATCATTATAGTACTACACAATTACAAGATGTGCCACAGAGATTACATATGTACAGCTGGTTGGAATGGCCTAAGATCGAGGACATCGACAGGGATACTACAGTGCAGTGAGTGTATGTGGGGGGCATCAGTAGACTATGTAATAACAGGTCACATTCCAGGGTGTATATGTTAACAGGTGGTTAGAATGCCTGTCTACGATTGATGATATCAACAGGAATGCTAGATTGCAGTATGCGGATGGGGGAAGGGGGCATTAACATTTCACTATGGTAAAATAGAGCCTCACTCCAGGGACCGGACAGCCATACACACAGACAGCAATACACACACACACACACACACACACACACACACACACACACACACACACACACACACACACACACACACACACACACACACACTGTGGCATTCACAAAGATATACACCTATGTCACACACATACAGACACTTTACCACCTGCCTATGCCTTTCTTTCTACACTTCACTCTGTACTGGTGTCAATAACGATGTTCAGGAGAGTGAAAACATGTGGGATATATTCCCAACCATACGTGACATATATGGACACACACACCCCCACATGTGCCAGTACTGTGAATCAAACACCTGCCTATCTCATGATAGGTATTACAGAAGTACAGCACTATCGCATCCAGTACAAAGCTTATTGACTCTTTTCTTAGCCAACTGTGCTGATATATGCACAATATATTCACAGGGGAGGTATCACTGTTACAGGTGTCATGAGGTTTGCCTTCAGTGTCACCCTTATAGCATTCTACATTGTCTGTCTTCCACTTCAACTAACAAAACCTGACCTTAGCAGTTACACAGGTTATTGTAGGAATGGTTGTAACACACCAGTGAGCTGTCCACAGTAATCATTCATCTGCAAAGAAGCCCCACCACTTAGTAGTCATGTCCAAACATCTATCCATACCTCATTTATGGCTTACTGTACTTAGAACATATCACCATATACAGTTGGCAATGTTGAGGCTGTATTGCAATAGCATGATGTACTAAGACAACAGTCACCTTCAGACATCAGACACTGCACACACATGGAATCTACACAAACATCAATACATGTACACATAAGTGCACTAGCAGGTCAAGAGGATACATTCCACACCTTCCCCACACCATGTGTGAAACATAGCCGAGCATTACATCATAATGGATGTTGTATCCACGTACTGGTGGGACACCACCACCTTCATTGCATAGCCAAGTGTACATATATGACAACAGCTCATATCAGTGAGACACACACAGCATTATTCCATGTTATGCTCCTACAAACTGTTACTTGACAGTGCCATGGTAAAGCCAGGGCACTGTAATGGTCAACAGTGAGCACATCATATTTGCCACACACGCCTCATGTTTACTGGAAGAGTGCCAGCAATGTGCTCTGTTAGAGCTGGGCAGTACACTCATTCAAGTATGTGCGAGGTCTGTGGCTTGTAAACATCTCTCCCCAGCATGTACTGGCTATTGCGGTACTAAGGCTAATGTCCAGACAGCACACAGCATGCATGGCTTGCAATTGCTGACATGGGATATATGTAGAAGCTGTGAC
>NC_056744.1:586686483-586708983 GCF_019279795.1 Protopterus annectens
TGCCCTGTATGGACCAATGCCACTGACACCAGGAAATACCTGTATCATGCTATCAATGCAGGTGCAGGGTCAACATGCTGTCTATAACCAGGTCCTGTCACACCAGGCCAGTATTGGCATATCTGAGGATAACAGTCTGTGCACACATCATGTGCCAGCCAAACCAGGTACACTTGTACATGTCACTGTACATTATTGTGGGACGTGCACATCCCAGGCAATGCCCATGTTAAGGACTATCAAACACAGACATGGCATACATTGCAAAGCAATGGCCATACACAATGGTAACTAGGATGTCAGGACAGTTCATACAATACCCATCTGTGTTTGACATTGCAGACACTACACTCCTGTACCATACTGCACACCATTGTCAGGTGGTGTGATGCCAAGGATTACCCCTCACCCAGCCTTGAACAGCCATCTTGCACAGCCAACCACTACACACCCATGAAGCAATGCACACATGCATGTCAGTACTGGCACCTTGTGTCTGCATGTAGGGTATGATGCTCCCAACCACAGTCACACCCAGTATAACTCCCATTGGCATACTGACTGATGTCAGACACATTCACATGCCCTAGCCCATAGATCCTCCGGATATCCCCTGTGGTGCATGTAGTACCTGTGCATTACTGCAGTGTGGCAAACTAAGTAGTTAGGAAGTGTATTTGTGGGCCTGGCAAAGTGTGTCAATGTGAGTCTATTAGAGAGTGTGGTTGTGTTGACAATGACATCCATTCATGTGGACAGCCATGTGTGCTACACCTAATGTATGTCTACTATAGTCACTCACCAGCACACATATATGTTTTTACAGCACACCAACATGTCAGCTTTGTGGCACATGGAGTAACGGCATTACACTTGTGATAGTAATGACTAGTCAGTCAGGGGTTTGACAGGTGTGTGACAGCCGATACTTCGGTTTTAGTCTCCAATCCCTTCTTTGATGTACTTTGCCTCTGTCTGTCCCTCCCACACACTCTCTGGTGGATATTGAGTTGTACACCAGCTCAGCTGCAGCTTGTATTTTGTAAGTGATGGTCATGATCAGGTGATGGCCTCTGCACCTATTGCAGTTCTCCTCTAGCTGATTGCATCTGGAACAGCTGTGATGATATTCCTATAGCCAATCGCATGGAAACACAGTACAATATCTAGGAACATCATGTTGTTGTTTGCCCATGACAGTCGCTGTGAGTGGTACCTGGACCTGATTTGGTGAACGGCATCACAGATGATATTTGGATGTTCCTCAAACAACTTACACAGTTGGAAATAGCCTAAAGGCAGCGGGCTGATGTGCCAGACATGACTACAGCATGTAAGTGTAGCTATGCTTCATTGAGACTACTGCCAGTTTAACAAGTTGTGTGTGGTAATGGCTATTCTGCATGTTTTAAAACTGACAAGACAGTGCTCTGTTTGTGAGGGAACCCCCATCTGTAGGGCCATCTGTGGACTGGTCAGTGTGTGGAACCATTTGTTTCCTGCTTTACTCACTGAACACACATCTGTGAACTGCAGGAGCATAGTGTGAGGATTGCAGTCAGTACATGATGATAGTGATGAGAGTTAATGCCATTGCATCCCTGATTGGACATATGTCACATGAAAAAGTGGTATGACAGACACTGTCTATGGGTTCTCAGTGACATGCCAATAATGGGCCACTGTTCATAGCTGCAGTCACACGTCTTCTACACTTTGTACAGATGTCATGCAGTATATATGCATGTGTTGTGCTCCCTCTGCAAATGTATACCATCTGTTGAGTTGGGTTGATGGTCATATCTATGCATACTTTTATAAGTAATCCTGAATGCTGTTGACTATTACTAAGCCATATCTGTGTTAAAATTGCAACACCATAGGCTGTATGGGTTTGGAGGTCCCGGCAGAACCTCCTGTCCCACTTCAGCTGGTCATGGCACTAGGTGCCAGCACATCTGGGGCCCAGCCTTGGACCTCCACCTCTTTTGGCTCTGCACCACCTTCTGGTGGAACCGCCACTGAGGATGGAGCTTGTCCCCCCCCTGGGAGCAGGTCCAGAACGGAACATGTCCGCTGTTGTACAGTCCTGGACGTGGTGTGTAGGGGCTCAATAAAGGGTTTCGAGGCCAGATACGCCAGCTCGAGGGCAGAGTGTCACATTTACAGGGTGAGTCTGCCCCTCCTAGACAGCCCCCAGCACTGCCACCTTTGTGGCTGTTTTGCAGCTGTTTTGGTGCATTGGTGTCTTCCCATGGCTGGGGACCTCCGTTCCACTGTTTCCATCTGGGGGATCATGGGCTTGTGACAGCCGAACACCCCTCCCCATCCAAGGTTTATCCCCCCACATGTGTCATATACCGACCCTGTATGCTGTCTTGTCTGTCATCCTACCCAACCTATCCTCCATGAGCATGCCTACTCTCCTTCCCCCACATCCCACTCTCACCCTACAGAAACAAAAGACCAATCGGTTCCTAGAACAACATTTGCCCCATACATAGCTGTCCATTTCACACACGTGTCCACTGGACACATATAACCCTTTTAATATGCATCACAACATACTCCAGTTGTCCTCACCTGTGTCTTTCAGGCACACGACCTGACATGCACATGACTCCTAATTGTTCCAGGTACACGTGATGCAGATGACCCTATTGTACTCACAACACTACCCATCCCTCTATGGTTACCCCATTTACCTTTTTCATGATGATGATGTCACACACAGAACCTTGCAAGAGTACTGTTCTCACATAATGATTGGACAGGAACTTTTGTGTTAATGTAAATAAAATGCACAGAGTGATGTATTTGGCCAATGTACAAATGTTTGTGTGTATTAATGACGCATGTCTGTCTTAGGGAGTCTTGATATTACATAGGCTACACCACTACATAATACAGGCATTGCTGGTGTTTCCCTTTTCATTCCTTTGTAATGCTTTGTTGTCACATGGGATGTTCTTGATATATTTATATATATATATATATATATATATATATATATATATATATATATATATATATATATATATATATATATGTGTGTGTATGTATCTATATCTGGGCATAAACACACACACATACATCTACATGATGGAATACATTTCCTATACTGTTGAATGACTGCGCTGGATGATATGTTTGTGATAAGATCCAGTGTCTGTATATCTGCCATGGCTTTGTGGTAAATCACAATAGCTGTGTGTAGAGGTTCCTGGTTTCGAGACTTGCAGAAGCCATTTATTTTGTTGCTGGGCAGAACAAGGCCATTGGATACGAAGTGATTAAGGCACATTAAAGCAGTTGTGAGCAGGTGTGCATGGGTTTGCACGGAGCTAAGCAATGCTAACCTCAGGTTACAGTTTCTTACACTCTGTTAGCCTCTACATTGCTTCACCAGTGTAATACTCGCATACTGGCGGCCAAACAGGCTTACACCCACTTGCTCCCTCACTTGCAAATGCACTGTATTTGGTGTTTGCATCTGACACTTACACCCCTGGGTGGGAGTGAGGACTATGATATTACCTTGTGATGCCTATTACATTGGGTTACATGCCTACAGTATCAGGAATGGCTGCCTATTAGCCGAAAGCATGCCGTTCAACTGTACGGAATCCGTGGCCTGTCCAGAGTTTGATTCATATTAGTGGTGGGTTCCTTTTACAATCTGCACCTGTCTGGCTAATACATGGGAACTGGCACTCTTCAATGCAAACAAGTATTTGGGTTTTGGACCCCACATCCTTCAGCTGAGTCATGCTACTGCATACCTAATATTCTATCATCTTTCAAAGGTTGTCAGTGGAATATGTGCTTTCTGTCCTTATCAGACCTCTCATAGGAATGGGGAAAAATATCAGCTTAATCAGGGACACATCATAACAACATCAAGGACACATTTAAATTATTAGTGCTATTAACCTGACAAATTGACAGGCTCAGAGCATATGAATTCATACACATTTTCTGAGGTAAATGATGTTTATAACCCTTAATTGTTGTCATTATTCATTATGTGTAATTCACCACCTTTCCTCCAAAAGTCACTAGTTTTAAGAGGGATTAAGTGGGACAGAGTAAGAAATTAAGTCGAAATCAGGGACATCCCTGGAAATCGGGATCAGTTCAGAGGTATGGTCCCTATTTGTTCCCCCAATGGTTTATGTCCTGTCCAGTGGATTTGCTCTTAGGGGTTGAGAGGTATGGGCGTCAGCTATGCCCATTTCGGGATATTACTTACATCCCCTGGACGGTCCTCATATGACTGCACCAGCCAACACCTGCACGCCTAGGCCCATAATTGCATACCCATAGTTCCCCCACCTGCCCCTCCTCTACAGCATTCATCCTTACTGTGGGTGCATATATAAAACAACATATGGGTCTATGGGTGTCTGCATATGTATATATCTATATGTAGGTATGTATATGTGTTCTGTCTGTGTATGTGTACATTTGTACTACGAAGAAGGAGAGGCTTATCTCTATGTCACTGTGGGTAGATATACACACTCATACCTCTACATATATACATCTACTTCTGGTTATTCAGTTCCTTGCCATATAGATTACACTTTGCTGCAGTGGGAATCGTAGTGGGTGTGGATGCTCATTGGGCGATGCCTCTTCCCATTTGCTTACATCCCTGGGGCTGTCCATAAAGGTCCACATCAGCCAACACCTGCACACCTAGACCCATAAGTAGCTATCCATTGTTCCCCTGCCCGCATCTCCTCTACAGCACCCATCCCTACTCTGGGTCCTGGTTGGTTCTGAACACACCACTACATGCTGCCTACTCTCCACTTCACGGGACCCATTTCATACAATTGTCTTGACCCATGGGTCATCAGGCTTTCCCACCCTTGTATGCCGGGTATGTATACACCTCAGCCAGAATGTTTGGTTTATCACCTTTTTTTGGTCTTGCCAATTTTTGGGGTGTCCCGCAAGGGACGTTCCTGCTGTGTTCCAAGATTAGAATTCTCGGGTGCACTGTGTACCCTCCCCCCGGTTGTATCCTGCCTGTGGTCTGGGGAGCAGTGAACTCTTTACATTGTTTGTGCGTATGTTTCCCGTGTCCAGCTGGGGGGGTTGGAAGGTCATGCTATATGTTTCTTGCTTGGGCCCCTCACTTCCATTGGCATAGCCTGTGAACATATGTCATTCTTGTGCACTGTTTCCTATCATAGCTGTAAATCTATGTATATCTAGGCACACACACACACACACACACACACACACATATATATATATATGTATATATATACGTATATGTCTGCAAATATATATATATTTATATGTCTGCAAATATATATATATATATATATATATATATATATATATATATATATATATATAAATATGTGTGTCTGTGAAGCAATGCATACCCCACGCAAATGCACTTACACATGCTTACTGGTGTTTATATATGCTTAAACCTGCTTACAAGTGCCTTATTCATTATGACACTGACACTTCACTCCAGTTAACTTTAAATTGTTATTTTGCACGTTATACAGTGGACAGATGTCGCAATATGTTCATGTACAGATTACCGATGTTAAATGGTAATTGACGCAGTGGGGTTCGGAACGGAAATGTCTGTTCGTTAGGCGGTTGCTCTAACCAATACACTATTGCTGTGCTGCTTCATTTGCATATATACCCATATACAAATGGCTCCTGGTTCCTCCAAAAACCCACCCCTAACACTGCAGTCATCCATTCTCCTGTTGGATTAGCGGTGTAGCCACACCACTACACATTGGCCACTCCCTACTCCTGTAGACTCTTCCCATCAGTTGACTCACTTCATGTATCCTCAGAACTCCCAAACTTTTAGTCCACAAACACTGGTGACATGAGCGACAAAAAGGACAATATTCACAATTTTTGGGTTGTCCCATATGGGACATGCATGTCTTTATGTCAAGATTAGACTCTATACTTCATTACATCCTTACTCTCGTTAACATGACACTACAATAAATGAATAAGTATTCCTATGTGGTAATGCACACGTGAGCCTAATTATGCATGTGTTTGGCTTATTTCTTTTACAAATAGACCAGTTTAGTAATTGGCTTGCCGTAGCAGGGAGATCACAGGACTGATTTCATGTGTGGGAAAGTCCTCATATTTCATTTTTTTCAGCACAGCACTGACTTCGGACATTGCACACACGTCTGCGTTTTAGCAGTTTTGTCCCTTCCCTCTTATGCACAACCTATTATTCTATCTACTGTTGAGATTTGTAAGTGCACATTCATGTTATTTATGTCTGCAAATGGAATAAATGTGTTACAGAGAATGTGTTTCTACATGTAGATGTCTGCATGTGTGTATGCATATATACTTATAACAAACTCGCTGACCTCCATGGGGTGGTCCAATTAAAACCAGCTCATCCAACCCTGGCACTCCTCACTCCATAATTTCATACCCATAGATCCTCCACCCCACCCGAATTCAACATACATGCATACCATCCATTGTCCAGTTGTTATCGCAGCCATGACACACCTCCAGACATTGCCCTCTCCCAAGTGTTAGGGACCCTAAATGCATGTTGTCCCAACTCATGTATTCTCAGTCTCTCCCACCATTTAGTTCTTGAACATACCTGCCCTTGCTTGTGTAATGGTCGGATGGCCAAATAGCCTATCAGTTTTTGAATAGTCCCGCCAGGGACTTTCCTCTGTGTGTAAAGTAGACTTAGCAGATCAACAATGTTACTCCACTGGTAATATCCTGCCTGTGGTGTGAGTATCAGTGCTTTGCTCACTCCTGCACAGCTTGATATGATATACGCTGACAGCACTATATAATACTGGGGTTGCTGTTGATTCCCTTCTCATTCCTTTTGCATGAGTTATTGTTACGTCATTCTTTCTTCATATATATATATATATATATATATATATATATATATATATATGTATATATTATGTATCTGTACATACTTATATACATTTCCTATACTGGGCACTGCTTAGACCCACGCAAGCGCACTCAGACTTGCTTACTGGTACTTATATATGTTTACTGCTGCTTATTTGTGCTTACACCTGCTTACTAGTGCCTTATTCATTATGACAGTGCCACTTTGATTGAATGATATTTAAGTTAAATATCTCATGCGATACTCTTATGTCAGTTTTACAGCAAAATTACATTCATTCCACATGGAAAATGATATGTGCTACGGTTGGGCTCGAACCCGGAATTTCTGTTTGTTAGGCGGATGCTCTAAACACTACACTATTGACATTTACATTGATTCTGCATTTTTTTCTATTTGAATGAATTTGATGTGTAAGCTACACCCAGCAGAGGGCAGTGACACGCAAACACATTGCACTTTGCTTACACCTTTGATATTGCATCAATTCAAATGTATAATAGGGACACGGGGAATCTAATTGTGAAAGTTCTAGGGACAAGGCTCAGCATTCCACTACGTACTTGTGTGTTTACTACTTCAGTTTTATTTCACTGTTCATGGACACTCTTGCATGCTTAGCATACATTTCGGTATCCACGGACACTAAATTACTGATTTACTATTAGAGGCGGGCTCTACTAGTAGGCATAGTAGGTTTTGCAGCTGTCAGGGCATGTTTACACCTCCGTAGAGCACTTGTACACACCCCCTGCACTTGCACATGTTTCCTGTGCATGTCGAGGGTGCGGCTGCACACCCTCACACATATTCATAAGCTGCTGCTCCACCATCTGTAGTGAGGACGCTCGGTGCAAGGCTAAAACCATCCTTGCGTCGAGCTTCTTGAATCCCGAGGTATATGTTGTCTTCACATTGAGCCCAGAGACATGGAATTTTGTTAATTTTTTGCACTTCTGTGATTTCTGAATGACAATAAAGTTTACTTTGACTTTGATTTCTGTTGCATGAGTTCCAGACCCTTTTTTGTATCAGTGAAGTGCTCTCTGATCTTTCATATTAAAGTACAAACACAAATGTGTTTCTTTCTATTTTGTTCACTTTTGGCTAAGGTAGTGACTGTCAGTGTTGTAAATCTGGCATTTCAGACATGACTTTACCCATCATCCTAAGAGACAAAAGGTGTTTTTCTGTGCTTAATTCTACAGTTAGTCATTATCCTCACTAATCTTTGCATTCATCAGTGTTCCAGTTGATGTAAAAGATAACATTTCTGCGAATACTATTTCCTTTTCCCTGTCCTGACATTTGTCTCATTCTCTCTCTCTCTCTCTGACAGCTCTCTGCTCCTGCTTGTAATAATGTAATTTGTATTGTTTGATAGATAATCGGTGCCCACCTTTACAGCACAATGCATACACCATTCCCCTTTGCTGACTATTTTGTTACCTTGTTCTTGGTTGTCTTGATATATTTCAGCTGTGACATAACCATCATTATAATCTGATCTCCATGTTTCCCTTCATAAAACTTAATTGCATTAGTGACTATGTTTCCAATTACCAAAGACTCTCTGTCTCTTCCAATATTAGTTCAGTCTTCCATCACCCATGGCCCAAGTCTTCCACTCTTTGACTTTTCTTGCTTCTGTTCTAACTCTCTCAGCTCTGATTACTGTCTGTGATGGTTTTGATCTTCACTGTTAACAGAAACACGCCAGACAAATAACAGGAAGTTTCTCTTCCCTCCTCCTTTCTTTCTTCAAGCCCTTTCACACTAGCATCCCTTTCATTCTCTGTCCTTCTCACCTGTTCGACATGCCCTCCCCTGGTCACATTCTGCTTACTCTCCTTACACCGGCATTTGTTTCTGACTCAGTCTTCCCATCATCAAACTCTACTGTTCTCTCTTTTTGTCTATCCAGCTTGACATCCTTGTCATTTTTCATTGCTGTATTTCTTACATTCATCCTTCACATCATTTATTTATGCATGCATGTATGTATTTGCATATGCATTTATGCACATCTGTAGGCATATGTGTGTGTGTGTGTGTGTGTGTGTGTGTGTGTGTGTGTGTGTGTGTGTGTGTGTGTGTGTGTGTGTGTGTCTATATATATATATATATATATATATATATATATATATATATATATATATATATATATATGTGTGTGTATGGGCCTACTTCTACTTATCAGAAGTTCATTTCTTTGAACTGTACTACACTGATCCATGCCACCGACTCTCACATCACTGAAAAACATTAATGCAAATTTACTATGCATCACCTGAGTGTTCTAAGATAACCAGAAAACTCATAACTCACTAAAGTGTTACCAAAAAGACAAAGACATGAAATAACGTATTTAGAATGTGTACACCCTATTGTAGAAATAAATACACAAAAACAATGGCCTGCGGTAAAATAACCTTCTTACATCTTCAGAAGAGTGGCAATTGCTGTCACATATTCAATGCAATTACACTCATGAATAACAAAACACAGACACAGCAGATATATAAAACCCCAACACACAACAACACAAATAGTCTGATTTTTGCAGGGGGCAAGCCCCCCTGCAACCCCCACACCCCCTGAAAATTATACATACCAGCTCTGAGATCGCACTGCAGTAAAAACAAGGCTAGATTTCCCGATCCTTACTGTAGTGTGATCTCTCTTTAAAAGTTACGAGCTCTGTAAAATTACTTTTCCGAACGATGCATACTTCTATACTTACCTGCATATCCCTCATGTAACAGAACTGCTATGCTGGACCAGAAGGAACACAAAGTCAGACTACTTCTACTTCTCCAACTACCAGCACAATGGTACATGAATTGATTACCTGAGATTCAGCAAAGTAAACTTTTGGAATAGTGCATTTTTGTACAACTGGACTCGGTTATTTCAAGTTTGCTGAAACATAAATCTGGTAAGAGGAAATAGACCCAGTTGGCTAACCAGGAAATTTTGACTGGGCACAGACACTTTTCACTAGATTGCCAGGAAGAAGAGCTTCACAACATATCAAATATAATGATACATTAAGATATATGTATGTAATATTGGTTACACCGTAACTGTATACTGCATTTTAACAATACTGACAATGTGATATCATATGTTTGAAAACTATTTGGGGTCATACAGGAATATAAAATATGCACATTTACACAAAGCAATGGAAACATTTGCAGAGATATCATGGAGAACAGCAGAGCTCATACAAAATATAATTATTTAAGATGATTGTTCAAAAGGTGTGTTAGTAGCTGAAAGCTTCTACAAGTTAATATATCTGACCAGCTAAGATGTTATAGTTTGCTATGATCATCTGCACGTTGTGTTTGGGTAAAAAAAAAATTAAGATAAAATGATAAGTTCAACCCCTTTTATGTGAGTGTCGAGGTATCATTCTTTTATCATATAATTTGCCAGCTTGTGTCTGTAAAATGTTATTTCTTCCCAATGTACTTACTAACTTGTAAAATCTACCACAGATGACATACAACATATAACTTCAAATTAAATATATATACTACGAATGATTACTACAGCTGAGACCACCGGTCTTTGTAAAAATAAAGTAATTTTAAATATACAGTTACAAATAAGGCAGATTCTTCCAAATAGAAGAAGTCTTGCAAATTAACTAAATGTACATTAAATCGTTTCAGCTCAGGTTTATGCTGTTGGGAAACAGTCTCTGCTGATAACTGTCTTTGAGGATTCCTCTGGCAGGAATGATGTCACTGTTATTCTCCAAAGCCTTTCTTCATCACAGTTGATTCTCTCTCTCCAAGAGTGGTTCCTTTGGGCTCCATTTTCCTTTTCATTAAGATGAAATGCTGTCTGCCTGGTGTAACCATAACCCTGTTTTTTTAAATTATATCCATCAACTCATTAAATAAACTTTCGCTTACTAATACAGCCAGTTAATTATCTGGACATAAAGCAACAGTTCTGTCTTAACAAAACACAATCTGCATTTAATGAAATGTCAGTAAACTTATAAGTAATTGAGAGGGTGGCCTAATGGTTAAGGTGTTTGCCTTACAAACACAAAGTGTAGGGTTTGAGTCTCACAAGGGATAACTGGCTAGGCTTAAAATGACCCACAAGGGCAGTTAGCCTAGTACTAATCTATGAATTTACATCACTGTTAAAAAAAATATGCCACTGTTTACATGTATAGACATGCTTTATGGCATTATTTATATATATCTGGGCCATTGGTTTTCGTTTATTTGGAAAGAACCAACACAATATGTTGCAGTTCTTGATCATCAGTTTCATGCATAATACATGAACTGTGCTCTCAACACAGGTCATCTGCATTGTGAGGGCCTCACCTGACAGATGCATCAACTACAGTCAAGACTATGCCCAATGCAACCTCTCTCTTTGTCTCTTCAGTCTGTGCTCCTAGTCTCTGTCACTTTCTACTATACTGCTCTGCATCTCATCACCACAGAAGTCTAAATTCATTCTATCAGAATCTGGAACTGACACTATGGTGTGTCTGCCTCATGTTGTGAGCTCTCTATTAGATTATTTTAAGACATTCCCTTATAAATTGGTCTTTTTTGGAGCTCTGCCCTTCTGCCCATAATAAGATAACTTTTGAATCAGATTTACTTTGCCAGGCAGTTGTTTATGTGTGTTCTTGTTCCCTACCAGCGATTTCTTTAATTCTTCTTTCTCTACCTAGATGAGGTATCATTTTTCTGAGTTGCAGGTATAGAGTTTAGTTTTACTTCATCATATTCACTAATCTATGCTTGCTAAGCTAATTACAAAGATATGTACTTCCCTAAATTGCTTCAGAATGATGGTATTGTACATCTGTTCTGGTCCACTCACCCAACTAACTCTGTAGTTTATCTCACAAAATAGTTAATTTGTTTAAATGAAGCAGATATCTTTTCTTCCACAGAGAATGCTGTGCACACATTTTGTGCTTCATACTGCAAACTTCCGTTGACCTTTGAATAATCTCCTGTTTGCAGAGTGTGTGGATAATCTGTGTTAGCATCAGTACATGTTCTGTCTAAAGGGGTCTGTTCCTAGGTGTCTGCCTTAGTCATACTGTGTACTTAAGTCAATAAAGTTACAATATTATGTTGTTCAGGAGACCAGCTGTTGCCTGTGAAATTAATTAAATCACCAAATCCTTTTCGGGAAGAACAAAGATGTGACTCAGTCAACAAAGGCACAGGATGTTTCAGTAAGACAACAAACATTAATTTTGTTTCATAGAATTTGTGAGGAGCTAAAATGTTCAAAAATATATTGGCTTTATTAAAAGAAATGAAGATAAAGATTAGGAAATGTATTACAGCTGCAGTAATACAAAGGCATAGTGATATGTCTCAAAGCTGGGGAATGAAAGAGAGGAGTCATTATTTTATTTCATCAATACATGAAGCTTTAGATGGACTCTTACAGAACACATTTAATAGGACGTTATGATTATGAATCTCCCTCTAGTTATCATTTGTGTACAGTGCGAATTAGTAAAATAGTGACAGCAAGGGAGCCCGCAGGATTTTTTGCAGGGGGGTGCAAACCCAAGCCCCGCCCACAGTGCTCCACCCCGATGATGCCCGCCCACTCAGTCATTCCAGTGTCCCATTACTTGGCTATTTCTCCCCATTTTATAGAAATTGTTCAAATCTCTGTGTGCATACTTGTTTTATGCTTTACTTCTACAATGACTACAGATATCTGGATTTCATTTACAACTTTTATTTCAAATTTTATAGCACAAACACTGACAGACATTTACTAAACCTAAACAAAACAATAGTCTTACAATGAAAACAGACTTAGCATTAAAACTTCTCTACCTTTGAAACCCACATTCACTGAAACAGCATCGAAACCCATATTTCACGAACATGCATCTGGCCAGTGGCAAGGTAAGTTTATCTTTGGCCCATTTCCAAATCATAGGCTCCTTGCACACATTTTTAGAAACATGCAAGAGTTCTTCGATTCACCTTCCTGACTATTATACTACATAATCATTGAATTATATCCCTTGTATAACACAGCACCACTTGTTAGAGTGTTTTAAATTTATAGTTCTGAGCATCTTTCCTTTAAGCAATGAAACAAATCATATGAACCAGTAATGACAGCCTGCCCAATTCAGAACATTTCAACCATAAAGGAACACTCAAACTTCTGTCATAAAATCCACCAATATCAATCAGTATGCAGAATCTCTGCAGAAGTAAAAGTCATCTGAATAATTCCACATTAAAGAGATCTGAAACCAATGAAGAGGTTGTTACTAGAAAAAAACTTTATATTTCAGTGTTTCATTTACAAATTCAGTGCCTGTTGCCCTTTAAGAATAAATTGCATGTGCTACATTAAAATAAATGGTAAGCTGATATATTGCAATAGGGAATGGGTGGCAGGCTGAAAAGTAGGTTCATAGTTATTAGGTGTCTCATCCAAAGGAGGACATACTAAGAACTGCAGTACCATACCCCCTTAAAATACAAATGTACATGCTGTATGAATAGAACCTACAGCCCTTTGCATCAATATGCATGTATGCTACCTGCTGTGCTAACACTGCTTTAAAATTCTATTCCACAATAATGATACCATTTGCTAAACAAAACAGTTGCACATAAATTCCACCTGTTAGAGCTAACTAGGGCATTTCTCTCTGTCACACACACACACCTCAACTTTAGTGCAAGAAATACATAAATAGATTGATTTTTTCAAAGTTACAACAACTGTAAACTCTGTGACCATGGTGTACATTTGTTTTTGACAGAAAGGTATAAGGGAACTCATGGCTATGTATATAGTTGAATCTCTCTGTACTGAAGTGCTCCCTACCACGATTCTGCTTTAATAGTGTGTTTGCATTCAGAAACGTGTTACAACAACTGTAAACTCTGTGTGACCATGGTGTGTGTGTGTGTGTTTGACAGAAAGGGCTATGTATATAGTTGAATCTCTCTGTACCGAAGTACTCCCTACCATGATGCTGCTTAACTAGTGTGTTTGCATTCAGAAACTTACAGTTTTTATAGCTACATGAATTAGAAAATAACCAATTTCCTTTTCAGAGCCTAAGCTAAAAAGTTCACTCCTTACAAGCACTGCTTCCCCTGGAAAACATATATGCCTAAGCTAAAAAGTTCACTCCTTACAAGCACTGCTTCCCCTGGAAAACATATATGCCTAAGCTAAAAAGTTCACTCCTTACAAGCACTGCTTCCCCTGGAAAACACATTAGATGAAAAAGTGATGGTGTCTACATATTCTTAAACAACATTTCATCTCAAGACTTGCTATGTGAGATAATGACGTGGAATTCCTCTGCATCCAGCTTAGCATTAACAAAACTTCTTACTGTGTCATACCTAACTATAGGTCCCCTCTGTGTACCCCATCAGTCCATATCTCCTACCTAACTAATATGGTGTCCCTATGCATTAAGCCAACACCATTATTCTAGGAGACTTCAATCACATTTTCTTCCAAAATTGCCATTTTGAGGAAGGATTATTAGAGGAGAGCAACATTCTGAGCCAAAATTGGGGACGATGGAGAGGTTTGGATATTCCTAATTCTACAAAGTGATTTGCACATACCTCTCAAACTCTTAATGCAGGAAATCTGGACAAGGCTAAATATATTGGGGGAACATACAAACAGTACTAAAAATTGCTCTTGTATAAACTTGACAGTTGATAGAATAACAGGTCTTGCATTAGCATGCATTTTTCTGAAGGTTATGACGTCTGAAACTCAAATGTCTGTCATTTAGTGACTTCATTGTATGAGGAACAAACCAAAAATAAGAAGCAAATATCTATTCATTCTGCAAATATATGGACAACTGAGAGGTATAGTTCAACCAGGGCTGTCCGAGTTTGCTCCAGTATCACATAGTCCCAACACATCAGCGAGCCAAACACATAAATACACAAAAACATACTCTGAGGCTCTAAATAAAAATCTACCTAAGCAACAGAGACCTCCAAAGCAGACATCCAAGCAAATGCTACCTCAAAACAAAACATGCACAACACATAGCCCACAAAGTCAGTGTGCCAGCAGCCACAGCCCTTAAGGCTGAATAACACTTGATACTCTTGTAATAGGTGACTCTATTGTCAGACACACTGACGTCCGCTCACCAGGCTGAATAAAGAGAAGGTCATGGTGAGCTGCCTGTCGGGTGCTAGGATCCGCCACATAACGCAAGCACTCAGGTCACTCCAAAGCAAATACAAATAGGACTCAGTCATTGCACATGCTGGTGTGAATGACCTGAGATGTACCTCCCTGGACTACATGAAAAGAGACATAGAGGAGCTCTATGATCATGTAGCCCAGGCTGGTATGACCCTGACTTTGAGCAAAATCTTACCCTCACCTAGAATGATGCCACAGTACAAAGACAAAATGATCGATTTTAACAATTGGCTAGAATTTTGGTGTCATTCAAAGGGGATCCAGTGTCTGTCAGCCTGGGATGACATGCTCGACAAGCCACGTTACTTGCTAGGGACGGCTTGCACCTGTCGCCACTGGGCTTTGGGATATTGGCAAAGGCTCTTGCCACCCCCATAGTGCCTTTTTAGGCAAGGCTCAAAGTCAAACCCACCCCATAGACAGCACAAGGAACAAGAAACTAAGGGTAATGCTGCTAAATGGCAGAAGTCTTAACCTCAAGATGCACGCACTTGAAGCTATAAGATATAGTGTAGGATTGTGTAGTTTGTATGTTGTGGGTTGAATGGTGCGTGTTGTGTGGTGTATGATTTGTGTATGTTCAGGCCCCCTTGGGAAGTAAATGTAAATTCTTCATCCTGAGGGTGTAGGATCTTCCAAATATCTTTTAAATCTAAGTCTGACATGCTGGCCTTCACATGCTTCTCTGAACAAGGGAGTAGTTACGTTACAAGGAATATGCAACCACATTATAGTCCCAAGCCAAAATCAGAGGCATCCACTTCTCCTACCACTTCTGACATGCCAAATAATTTATCAGAAGATTTGGGAAACTATGATAATATCCATATATGTGTCCCAGCAGTAAGGGTCTTTCAGTGGTATCAGACTTTGGCCATATCCATCTACCTTCCTCTTCTGTATGCTTTCTCACTAGCTGCCAACTCATGGAAGTTCTAACAAAAATTACCACAACAGCTTCAGATTTCTTATTAAAGCCACTCACTACTAAAGTTATTAAGTAACCGAGTGTACCTCCTGGCTGTTTTACATTCTTAGAGACATACTATCTTGACCTTTTGTTTCATCAACTGCTGCTTTATAATACTCCTTTAGTGGGGGACTTTAGTCTCTTAAGTGCAAAGGAATCCAGTCATGTAAAACTGTAATGTCAATACAAGTTAATGTAGATAAAAAAGTATCAGTTAGATCTGTGATATGATGCTAATCCCCAAAATACTGCAGTGAATCCCCCAAAATACTGCAGTGGGTAAAAATCTGAAGTAACTATCAGCACCACACTACATCATACTGTAACAACAGAAAGTATGTACACACGTGCACACACACTTACAGTGTTTGTAATTAAATGCTAGTCACTTTTGCCCTCAGGTTCTTGGCAATTACCCTTTAAAGGGTCTACTAAATTTGTCAGAGTTCTTATTTCTTAGTGGGGCTGATGTATTTCTCTTTGTCCTTTGCTGAAAAAAAATATTTGGGGGTAGTAGTCGCTTTGCGAATGGGGTCTGCAGTCACCTCATGTTCCTTCAGGCTGGCAGTGCCTCATCCTACTGTATGGGGTGATTGACAGAATGCAACACTTGTAAAACAGTAATTGAAAACAAAAAGTGCCCATGTGAGCTCTTTTCAGACGACCAAGTATTAAAGCTTGTGACACCCACACACAACACAAATGTACCCTGATCTGGGGCCACTATTGCTTTGGTATTCCCGAGGGATAGCAGCCTCACTGCCATTTCTCACACCAATCTTTTCAGGATGAGAATGCATCCATCCATTCTTTGGCCTTCACTTCTGACACTGATATGCTGTCTGAGCGTGTGTCACCAGAGTCCAACTTAGACTACCAACTTTTCCACCAGCAACGTCAGTGGGATATGAAGTATGCAGCAATCCATGTTCTGCCTTTTATATACAACAATTATTTTTGTAAAGTTTTGAGAGTGCACTGGTCTACTGACCCTTTCCTGTCATGACCTTAATAATACCTGACAGGGTGAGTATAACTGAGGAAAGAATGTCTTCACAGGGGTGTTGTGAGGCCCAACACAGCAGATAGAGGGAATCTCCACTACTGGTAGGAGATTATTTCCCTTCAATATAAAAGGCAATTGAGTCTGTCTTAAATAGCTTCATATGTGCTTTTTTATTAGTCTATACATTTTTATATAGTCTCCCTCCTAATGTTTCAAAGTTGTTGTATAGCATATACAACTATTGTTGGTGGAGGAAATTCTATAAATATTTTATGAGTCATGTAAAATAGACTGAGAAGATCTTCTTTTTTGAAAGTGGCCCTTTGTACACTCCCAGGTCTGGCCACATCCAGTTTAGAACTGGAGTTCATTATGCAGATAAAAGTATCAGATGTAAATGCAAGTGCAATACAGTCTTAAATGGGCACAGATAAGAATATCCAATAAAAGAATTAAGCTGAAATGTATCCATAGTGAAAAAGTGATACCACAGTATCAAGGGAGAGTGCATCACCAGTAAATGGGTCTATAAATGTCCTCTGCTACTTCCTCCTTTAGTGGATCTTTCTCCTCACCACTGAGCATGCACAGCTAGTACTAAAATAACAAACACAATACTTAGTGGTTCTTGAAACTGCAGGCCATAAAACATATAACAATTCCCCTTTGGTTCTTGAAACTGCAGGCCATAAAACATATAACAATTCCCCTTTGCAACCTTCCATGAAGCTCCTCAATTTCAGACCTGTACATTGGCACTCAGTATATACTACGCTGAATCAGTAAATAACAAAAATAGATAAATAAACCATTAAAATGACCCACTTAATAACACATTCAAGCGCGCATGCACACACACACACACACACACACACACACACACACACAAACACACACACAAACTTACTCTGAAAGTGTCCCATCTTCCGCTCGTTTCTTCCCGCTTGCGAATCCGTCCGATTCAGTTCCTTGGTCCCATTTTCCATTTGAACCCCAAAATCGTCCGTCCATGTAAGTTCCCGCATAAAACTTGAAAATATGCGGGCGCCATACACATGATGTCAGCACACTTTGCGACCATTCTTCTTAAAGAAGAACATCCAAAAAAAACGAACTTTTTTAATTATAACATTAGTCAGCCGATTCCAGGGGGGTGCAAGTGCACCCCCTTGCACCTGCCTGCGGGCGCCCTTGAGTGACAGATAATGTATAAATGCACAAGAAAAACAACATGAGACAAGGCTGTGTACAGGGGTTCAGTGGTAAACAATTCAAATGAAAACAGCAAAAACCAGAACTCCAACAAATAATATAACAAACATAGTTTATTCAGTCAGCAATGCTTTCAGGACATCACCCTTTCTCAATGCTCATTTAAAAATAGTATCAAACTTTTACAAAAACACTACATGGTTATATCAGCCAATCAGAAAAAAGAAACCATTCATTTTCCTCACATGTGTCTTAAAGGTGAAAAACAACTAAAAATATCAATAGCATTTTATCACATCTCATATAAAACTATATATATATATATATATATATATATATATATATATAATTAATAAAATTATAGATTATATAGTATATATTCATTATGCCATAACAACATTATAAGCACCATAGAAGAACAGCATTAAAAATATACATACATATTCACAATTATTAAATTACAAACTGCAGCCAGGATAAACATTTATAATTTTATAATTTTGTTTCTTTTTTAATACAGGATTTATACTAACAGATGAATTCAGACCGATTTCTTGTCAGCTTGTAAAATAGAGATCCATTTATACTCTACTAGTTCTGTTTCATTTATAATATCACCCCCTCTTATCTCAGATGTTAACTTCTGTATAACTTTAAACTTAAATATATGTTGCACACCTAGTTCCTTAACATGTCTCCAAGACAATTCATATTAACCCCACGTCTACTGTCCAATAAGTGCTCAGATATCTTTTCCTTTAACTTCCTGTTACACATTCCTAAATAGAGGCTTGAACAGGTGGCACATATAGCTTGATACAATACATTATCTGTACTACATGTTGCAAAGGAAGTAAGGTCATATACTCTATTACTCACAGGATAGATGAACTTAACTTCAGTTAATATGTACTTACAGAAAGAACAGTTGTGACAAGGGAAAGTACCCTTCTTACTACTAGTAAATCCAGACTTCCTATATTAAATTTCCTTATAACATAAATGTTGTTTCAAGTTTTGACATTTCTTAAATGCAAATTGTGGTTTATCTCCTACAATACATTTTAACTCTGTAATGACATTCAAAATAGGCCAATTATTCCTAATAATACCAATAACTTCAGTAGTTCTCGAATTATATTCACTAAGATAATATATTCTAGCTATCATCCTCTTAATTCCCTCATTTGCATCCCTTTTTTCATTGGAAATCTGAAAAATATGATTTTGTACTTCTTTGTCTTTCACTATTCACAAATTGTAATGTATCAGTTAAAAAAAAATATTCTCATACTGCCTGTCTTCAAACTCCCTTCTCATTAATTTAACCTGCTTATTTTATATCTCCTGATCTGTCAACCTAGTAACACTCAAGAACTGACTCTTCACTGTACCTTTATATACATGCTAGAGGATGCATGCTTTGTCTGTGTAAGCATCTATTAGCTTGTACTTCCCTTCTAATACACTAGTTGATAATTCTTTCCCATTTTCTGGACACATGTCCAAAAAATTAATGCCCATTCTAGAATAGTTAAGTTTAAGCCTTAGAAATCTAGTAGTATTATCTAAAAATGGTGCATACTCTGTTAAAGTTGATTTATCACTATTTTAAATTAGGAATATATCATCCACAAAATGCTTATAATATAAGATGTTAACCACATATAAAAAAAAGTAGGTTAAAAAATATACATATCTTCTTATTGACTCAATGCTATATTGCCATAAGTATTGGCTATCGGTGTACCCATTGCCACAGATCAGATGATATAACTGCTTATCAAATAAGAATGCATTACTATCTAATGTTGCAAAAATATACTAGTTATGATTATGATTATACCACTGATGCAAAATCTCCAAAAAATCATTAGTGTCTTGAACAAAATTCCAAACATATTTTAATAAGTTTTCAAAACATCTTCTAAATACAAAGATATTGGCTCAGTCACCCAGCCCTTACCAGAAGCAATAGGTCTCATTCGTGGGTGTTATAATCCTTACGAATCTTAAAAATCCATAAAGTATAGGTTTCAAAGGGTGTGCAACATACCTAAAGTTATATAGTTCTAAGGGTATTTAATTTTGAAGCTGTAATTCATATATAAAATTAGTAACTTTAAAGTTGCATTCATAATATTGTTATCAATTACCTTAAACCCATCATTATCACAAATAAACTTTTCCCTTGATGCAGTATAATCAAATATGTTCATTATTACAATAGCACCCCCTTTATCAGCTTGTTTGATAACAATATCTGGATTGTCACGTAATCTACTCAAAGAATCGTACTCATCTTTCAACATATCGCATTTATAACTAATTGGCCCTTCATATAGTTCACATATTTGCTTCTTGCAAACATCATGAAAAGCCATTATAACAGGAAAGCTAATGGAGACAAACATACTAGAACAGTTAAATAACATACTTGTATTAACATTGTCCTGAAACAACTTTAAATTCAAATTTCTTGTAAACAGCTTCAGTTCAGTTAATGTATCTACCACAGAGTAAGAAGGTGTAAATTGCGAACCTTTAGTTAAAAGCAAAATATCTGTATCAGTTGTAGTCACATTTGACAAATTCAGGATGTCCTACTCCCTTTTTCTTTAAATATAGGTTTAACAAGTATGTATCTCCAATCTTAAGTAAGCTCCCAATGTTAATGTGACCTAGTAAATAAATATAATGGTAATGAAAGTATGTCATGAAGTGTTCTTAGGTTACTATACCATGACCCCCCATTAATATTCCAAAACGTGCACGCTGATTGGCCAGCGTGCACATTTTAAATCGACTTATCCTAATGGAAAAAGGTTCGGTCGCCCGGAATTTTTCCATTAGTATAAGTCTCTTTTAAAACACTGTCTCGCTATGTTAAAAGAGTTTAACATAGCGACACAGGTTTAAAAAAAGAAACGGAGATCTCCGTTGCTTTTTTTAAAGCTGTCTCGCTATGTTAAACTTGTTTAACATAGCGACATAGTGTGTAAAAAGCAACGGAGATCTTGCTTTCTCTGTTGCTTTTTTTTTAAACCTGTCTCGCTATGTTAAATGGGTTTAACATAGCGAGACAGCTTTAAAATAAAGCTGCTTATTTTAAAGCTGCCTCGCTATGTTAAACCCATTTAACATAGCGAGACAGGTTTAAAAAAAAAAAAGCAACGGAGAAAGCAAGATCTCCGTTGCTTTTTACTGTCTGTTTTGCTATGTTAAATGGGTTTAACATAGTGAGACAGCTTTAAAATAAGCAACGGACATCTCCGTTGCTTATTTTAAAGCTGTCTCGCTATGTTAAACCCATTTAACATAGCTAACAGTAAAAAGCAACAGATCTTGCTTTCTCCGTTGCTTTTGGCCACAGCTCTGATTTACTGCGTAGGCATGTGCAGTACATCAGAACTGCCGCAGATACCAGACAGCTGCGGAAGGACAGCAAAGAGGCATTATACAATGCCATTATTTAAGAAAAGTAATTATTTCTTTTCTTAAATAATGTCATAGTATAATAGCAATAACCCACTTCTGGGTGTGGGTAATGTGGGATTTACCCATGGTTGTCTTTGTTTGGTCCTCGGGCCACCGGGACCAAACCACGCCAACCGTGGGTAAATCCCGCATTACCCACACCCAGGCATGGGTTATTGCTATATTATTACTACTTCTGTTTCATTCCTGTGCTTTTTTATTTGGATCCAGTTTGCATAATTCTTTTGGATAGTTTTTTTTTCAATATAATCTAATATGATTTCATTGTCTGAGGTTACCTAAATTTCACTAAGACAATTTATCACCCCCTTTGTGGACCTAAACTGAATTCCATAAGATTTTATAAATATATCTTTAACCTGTTATGTCTGATAGTAAGTGTTAGAATCTACACACAGTTTATCAGTTTATATGTCTTTACTCCTTCCACATGCTATGTTATCTATAAAATGGTTTCCTATTATGCTCAATATTTTTATACAAATTTTCTTCAAACTTTTCTTGATGTTGTTTTATACTATGTTTAATTGGTCTGTCCAGCTTGTTTATTTCAGCTTTAAGAGTTTTAGTTCGACCTCTTTCCCATTTCTTATATTTTTTTGTTTCTCACCTTAATCAAGTAGCGTGTTCTTACAGAAATATCCTTCGGATGTTGTGTTC
>NC_056744.1:587013983-587163983 GCF_019279795.1 Protopterus annectens
GTCGAGAGTGACACAGTTGATCAAGGTAGTTTATTTACTCTGGCTGCAGAGCTGGCTGATTCATCCTGTAGCCATCCTGATGTTGAGGTGCCAAACAAGAGGGTTGTTAGAGGTGTTCAAAGGAGGCCTGTTGTCCACCCACTTCCTGATGCTGGTGTGTTATTAGGTACTCATAGACGTATGTGTAGGGCCATAATAGAGGCACAAGCATGTTTCACCAGAGTCTCAAAAGAGACATTGTGAGTGCTAAACATTATGCTTTCTGACATGTGTGACTCCCTGAACCATGTGGCTGACTCCTTGGACAGGATGAATAACACACAAAATTGGGCAATTTCATTAATGAAATGTCTGCTGGGGGGAGGATGGGCATCCACATGACCAGAGAGCCACAACATCTTCTGGTGTTTGCAGATGTTGGTCTGCCAGATCCTGCTCTTGTAGCGGCACCACTTTCACTGCCCTGGCAGTGATTGTAGTGTCCACACCCAGATGTGGTAGGCCACAGGGCAGTGGTCCTGGATGTAGTCATGATGAGTCCTCATCCAGGAGACATTCTTCACATTCAGCTAGTCCCCTGACTTCTGGACACGGTCATGGAAGTAGCAGTGTACCTCCTGGTCGGGGGAGACAACACTGAAATGACTACTTTGCCATGCACAACTCACACCTGTCCAATATGCCAGAATGTAGTGCTACCACAGTGCTTGAATGTGTTCATGCGCGCACACACACACACACACACACACACACACACACACACACACACACACACACACACACACACATTGTATATAAAAAAAAAAGTTCCCATACCACTTCACACACACATGCAAGCTATCTAAAGAGGTCTGTCAAGTAGTATATATCTCTTGTCACAGACCCTGACTGCTGCACACACTCACTTCTTTGGAGTGAGCCTTCCTCCTGACACCCCTCCAACCACCCTGTGCAAATGATAATGACTGTGTCCTTCCTTTTGCACATGTATTTGTGACTTAGGGTTGCATATATGTCTTATGCACACAGTGCATATCAAATGCTTGCTTACTCACAAGCTTGAATTTATCAATGTGTACTGCTGAAGAAAAGGTTTTAATTTCTTGTTCCTAGCAATTTGAAAATGATTGCTTATATAATTGTTGAACCACATTGTACTTCCGTTAGTAATGTAAGTAAAATAGTCAAAGCAGTAGGTATTTAAGTATTTTTATGGCAATACTTGTGCAAATTATGTTATAATTGACCTATTTCATAGTTCATAGACAATGGTCAAGTGAAATGCTTGCTGCACGTTATTGGATAGCATACATAGTTGCATATTGCACACCATTTTGTGCACAGCGGGCCATATTGCCAACATGATAGCAGCTCTTAGTGTATCTGTTAATGAGTATACCTCATAGTGTTTGATAAGCTCAAGAAATATTTGAAGAAAATCTCTATAATGATATTGAGCACAAGAAGAAACTATTTTATAGAGACATAGGATGTTGTAGGAGTAAAGACATACAAATTGATAAACTGTGTAGCTTCTAAAATGTATTCTTAAACATAACAGATTATATCTATCTATCTATCTATCTATATATATATATATATATATATATATATATATATATATATATATATATATATTTACAAAATCTTAGATAAAGCAGTTTGGGTCCACAAAGGGGGTGATAAATTGTTGTAGCAACAACCAGGTAACTTCAGATACTGAAATTAAAATTGAAAAAGAGCTAAGCTAACTGAAACCAAACAAAGCACAGGGAGGAGACAGAATTAGTAATAATGACATAAGAACACTTTGACATTAACTTACTGTACCATTATATATGTTATTCACTAGATTGTTTTAAGTATGGGGTATTTCTCAAGATTGGAGATATATTTGTTAAACCTGTTTTAAGGGAAAGGGGACTAGGACAAACCTAGAGTCATATGGACCCATACATGTATGTCCATATTGTGGAAAATTAATGGTGAAGGTTGTTTTGGATAAATTATAGTTAAAACTGGAAAGATTGCGACTTGAGAAACTATATGTTAACATGCATATGCTGAAAACAGTTTTATAACAACATGTAACATGATAGTCTATAACCATATAATGTTGTTGTTGTTGTGTTTCGGCTTTTCCCGATTAGGGGTCGCCACAGCAGAACTCTGGTCCGCTAATGATTGGCAGTAGATTTTCATGAACGCCGAGGTGCCAGCTTGACGTTCAACCTTCAACGAAGGCACGCCCATTTACACATGCCTTTCGCATGCCCACCCAACCACGGGGAGGACATGCAAACTCCACACAGAACCATATAATAACAGCTTTAAATGAAAAGAGTGTTGTAATACAATTTAAATGGACTTAACTTCAGTGTTAGAGTCATACACAAAACACTGATAATTAAATTAGAAAAACTAGGCATTGAAGTAATCTTGATAAGATGGATAGCTGCATGACTTACAAATAGGACATGGCAAGTATCACCCAGCAATTGGACAGGGGAAATTCAAAATTACACTCAGGGTGTCCCACAGGGCTTTATCCTAGGCTCATACTTGTTTAAGTTGTATCTTTCAGATTAATCTGTTTTCATCTGAGGTTTTCTGCAGTCTGTATGCAAATAACTTGAAAAGGAGTAAACTCATTACCTGTGTTACAGATAGGGCATGTCTGCAAAATAACTTGACTAAATTTATGACTTGGGCATGGGAGAATAATAATATGCTGACAAATGCATCAAAAACAAAGTATATGAGATTTGGCAGACATAGATTGAAAGGTGAATTTTTAATACAGCATACAGCAATTGAAACTGTATATGCACTTAAGGACATGGGTGTATAAGTAGATCCAGCTTTGAGATTTTCTAATCATATCAATTGATTGGTTAATGATAGTTGTAGAACTGTAAATTGTATAAACAGCTGTATAAAGTCTAGGAAATCAAAAATTATGAAATCATTATTTGTGAGTTACATTCGACCCACACGTGAGCATGAAATAACAATATGGAAACCTTATAAGAAAACAAGTATGAATAATTTGGAAAGAATATAGTGGAAAAATGCCATGGACATCCATGGATGTGAAAATTTCAGTTATTATGAAACATTAATATCTGAGCTTGTATACTGTCTCATTTAGATATTTAAGAGGCAAAGTTATTGTGGTAAATACTGCATTCAGGGACAAGTTTTCTGGGAATTTGTGTGGTTATCAAATGGTAGAGCATCATCAGTCAACCTTTTGACTAACCTAATAAAATAATATACAGGAATGAGAGGTGTTGTACTTGGTTCTCTGAGATGGTAGCTGATGCCTGGAATAGACTATCAAATTACATTAAGGAAGCACTGGTTTAGATATTTTTAAGAACAGCTTGGACACTTTTATTATGGGAATAAATGTTTTGATATATTGGCAGGCTAGAAAGACATTATTTCCATACCTGAGTATTTATATGTATGTATTTATGTATAATGCAAAGTTGAGAATAAGGCATTTGTCACAAAATTGAGATTGTTATTCTCCATAATGGGTTGACTGTCCAAGCCACTCTTTTTATTTTATGGGTATTGTATTAGCCATGCCAGTGCTTTAAAGTCTATCAGACAAACGTACTAGTCTACCATCCACATATTATTTGATTAGTAGAAAGTTTTAGCAAAATGTTAGCATCCATGTTGAAGAATGCAGCTGATACATATGGCAAAACTGGAACCAGTTATTGTTATTTTACTTGTTTGCAAACAATGAAGTAGCACACATTAAAATTGGATTACCCGATTTGAACTTTTATATGGCAGAATTTCCAAGAAGGTTGCTTGATATCTCTATGAAAACTGAGAAGGGAGAAGAGACACCATTCAAAAGTTGAAAAGTGCACTTTGTCACTTTGTTAGATAGAGTAAAGCTGGTAAGTCCTATAGGAAGGAAATATATTCAGGGAGGGCAAGATATTCATCAACAAATCTTTTTGGGGGGTTGGCGATTATTACAATGTTTAAGGTATTTATTTCACAGACACAAAGTACAGATTTTGATTCTTACATTTGGAAGGAAGGACAATTGGCTAGGCCTAAATTTGCCCACAAGGGCATGTGGTTCATTACTTATGTATTAACCTATAATAAGACTACCTGACTTAGAGAATTTAACCTAAGTGATCAGTTACTAGTACTTCTGTCATATGTGTTAAACAAATTTCAGGCCATATGGTTAGGGCCTTTTGAGGTGATTGAAATAATAAATGTAGTAATATCTAATAGTAGACTGCAATAAAAGAAAACAATAAAATTAATATATCACATTACTGCACTGAAACCATAGAAAGAAGCAAAGAATTCTGCAGACGATGTTAATACAGGAGAGACCATAAATGTCTAAATGAAATACAAATAGACAAATCCTTGCCATTAATACACAATTAGGAAATAAGAGAATTAAATTAGTCTTTAGAAATATTGCCATGACAGAAATACCTGGGAGATCTAAACTGACAGAATATAACATGCAGGCAAAACCTGAAAAGAAAATTAGACTGAGACCTCAAAGAGTACCAAAGTTACAAAAGCAATTTGTAGGGAAAATTTAAACAAATCTTCAAACTCGGCATGATAGAAGAGTCACAGAATTGTTCATGCAGCCCAATATTGCAAGTATGTAAACTGCCTAAACCATTTTATTTTATACTGACTTTAGGAAACTCAATAGCATTTCAAAGTTTGAAAACTGTTCGGTGCCCAGAACTGAAGAGCTGATAGAGAATCTGGGAAATCCAGATAGTAGGCAACAATGGAGCTGATAAAGGGATACTGGCAGATGCCACTTTTCTTTTCCAGCAAAGTAAAGTCAGGCTTTGTAACCTCTGTTTGGCTGTTGCAGTAAACACTATTACCCTTTGGCTTATTTGGCGCCCCAGCCTCCTGTCACAGGCTTCTAATAATATGTTGATACTAAAAGTGCAGCCTGTGCTAGAATCTATAAAACAGGCAGACTGGAGTGTGAATGCTAAGAAAAATAAACTAGGTAAGGGTACATGCTAAGTATTTTAAGATCTCTTATATGCAGAAAGGTGGTAAGATAATAACTAAAAAATAGAGGTCTTAAGAATTGTCCTGTACTCTCCATTAATAGATAAATTAAGTGTTTACTTGGACTAGGCTGGCATCATGGAAAGTTTTTTGCTGTGCTTAATTTTGTGATGATTGACTGTCCCCTGACAGATCTCACAAGAATGAAAGCCCCTGTCAAGGTACAATGGTCTCCTGAAGCAGACAAGCATCTAAAGAAATAAAAATAATCTTCTGTTCTGAACCTGTGATGTCTAGCCAAGAAACACAGTGACCAAAGATGAGAATCAAACCCTTTACTTTGTGTCTAGAGGTTAAGCATCCTAAACGTTATGCCAATCCTAACCCCACTTCATTGGAGAGCCATTCCCAACCCCTCTAAGTGACCTTCTATTACTTAAAGTACTATTTCTTGGGCAGGCACTTTAATTTGGTAACAGATTATGCTCCTTTGCATTGCTTGATAGACAAAATAATGACAATACAAAGTTCTGCCAGTGGGCACACTCTCTCCATCCCTCTTAATATACAGTGAGGTACAGATCTCATCTTGCCCACATAAATACTGATGCATTGCCACATGAGTCCAAAACCCTTCATTTTGTGTTGTCAACATAGTTGTAACATCTTGACTGACAAATGTGCAGTATGTCTTTAAAAGTGCATATCGCATTTGGAAAAATATGCTTTTTAGAAACTGCATTATGAAGTGTGTGAAAATTATGACAGCATTTAACTAGACAATAAGGGTCGTAATTGCCAACTAATGTTACATTTTAGCAGGTTGCCTGAAATCAGGAAAAAAAATAAGAAGTTAGCTCCTTACATGGGGATCATTTGAAGGAAAATGCTAGAAGTGTGGAGTGGGAGATCTTACTTGGAGATAACCTGTGGAGTGTACCTTGTACAAGTACTTGTTTATAAAGCTGGATGCTGAGCTTGGGAGAGACCTGTAGCCTTTCAATTTCTTTTCTTCAAAAGGTAATCCTCATACTGGAGGGGTTGTGTAGATTAAACTCTGCAACTTATGGTTCTGTTTTTTTTTTTTTACTTGAATCTAAGCTATAGACACACACACACACACACTCACACATATATATATATATATATATATATATATATATATATATGTGTGTGTGTGTGTGTGTGTGTGGAGATATATACATATAGAGATAACTGGACTGATAAAAAGATATACAGACAGGTGGATCAATAGAAAGTTAGATAGATAGCTAGCTAGATATGAAGCAACATATGCAGTTAGACACAAGCATTGGGCCCCTTTACAAGAAGAAAGCACCAAGACAAACAAAAGGGTTTAGAGAAGGTGAGTGTAACCAAACATACAAATGAATGCCTAATGATTACATTACTAGATGTTGCTAAGCAATAAACTGCAGCAGGTTCAAGTCACATTTTTACCAAAAAAGTTTAAAAAATACATACTAAGAAATGCACAGAATACTCCTGGTTTAATTGCCTGGATATACCCCATCAGTATGGGATATAGGAAGGATTGCCAAAATCTGTATTAGACTTACTTGATGTAGCGTCCTGCCACTGTGCTCTCATAAATGACATTGTACTTAAATAATGGAGCAAAAGATATCTACTAAAGATGAATGAGAAAAGAAAAGCTTCCAGTCACAGGAGCTGAACATAAAGTCTGGTTCCAGTTACAGGAGCTGAGCATAAAGTCTGGTTCCAGTTACAAGAGCTGAACATAAAGTCTGGTTCCAGTTACAGGAGCTGAGCATAAAGTCTGGTTCCAGTTACAGGAGCTGAACATAAAGTCTGGATTACATAATGTATCCAGTCAGCTGACAAAATCATTTCTAAAGGTCCATCTGTGTTAAAACTGTGATGTTCAAAATAATGTAGCTTTCTTAATAATGACATAAATGCAATGTAGAGAATATGCTAATAATATTTACACCAAAGATAACTTTCTGTAACATCTCAAATAACATGGCTGGACAGTTATTGGACATTTCTCTCCAAGTGTATTCATTGAGGATCTGCTAGTGTGAGAAAGAATTGCAGCAAAATAACATATTTTGTCCACTTTAAGATGTCATAGATGGCAGGGATATTTCAGGATACTTGTTTGGAGGTCATGGGATTGCTACTACTGACAGTAATAAGATATAGAGGAGCAGATTCATTGATCTGATAAATTAAGTTTTATTTGTATTTTAAATGAGTTTAGATTCCGAATGGGTTTCCATGGCAGTGGGATATGGTTCCATGGTTTATCTACACTAATTGAATATAGACAGTCACTTGCAATAGTATTTGATTTGGTAATGGTTATTAGTGATGTTTTTCTAGACTGTAAAATTCTACAGAGGAGTTATGATGCATTAAGTTGTTAAGGGCCGGGCAATTGTCTTGTGAACAAAAAGTCTGTGTATTGTAGTCGGCTAAAAAAGTGCCAGGTAATGTGATTGTTCTAACCATTCCCTAAGTGCCAGGTAATGTGATTGTTCTAACCATTCCCTAAGTGCCAGGTAATGTGATTGTTCTAACCATTCCCTAAGTGCCAGGTAATGTGATTGTTCTAACCATTCCCTAAGTGCCAGGTAATGTGATTGTTCTAACCATTCCCTAAGTGCTAGGCGGTGGCATGTTCTATTGTTATACTTTACAGGAAATTTGACTATTTTATTATAACATTGGTAAAGTTTGGATAATTGTGAGACTTGAAGGTTAGTGAAGATCTGGATAGCTTAGAGGAGAGATGGCAATATGAAAGCAGAGATTATACATCTTCTGGCCTTATTACAGAGGTAGGTTTTTACTTTGTATAATGGACCTAGATTTTGATTATGTTTTTTTAAGCAGGTGTGGCACATGATGGTCAGACTTCAACCGGTTATCTATGATGACACTCAGTAATTTTAGATGGTTTACTTGTTGTACCATGATATTATTGGCAGACGTGATAGTGAATAGTATTGCTTGGTAAGAGTATGTTTTGGGGTAAAGAGCGGCATTTTTAATTAGGGTTTAGAAGTAGCTGTGAATTATTTAACCATGTTTTAATTGCTAAGAATCATTGTGTAATGTCTTGGAGTTTAGAGAGAATTTTAGCAGAGCAGATTGGGGTCAAGTCATCAATGTATTAAAATAGGGAAGAATTTTTCTAACAGTGTAGAGGTCATTGATGAATAGGTTGAAAAGTATGTGGCTTAGTACAGCTCCTTGTAGGACACACATAGGTACTAGAAGGTGGAGAAATCATTGTTTTTCCATTTCACTACATGTGCTCTGTTTGAGAAATAACTATGGAATCACTGCAGTGAAGAGTTGGAGAGCTCTAAGGATGAGTGTCCATGTAAGAGTTTCTGATGGGAGACATTATAGGTTCATAGGTAAGTAATAGGCAATCATTCTGCAAAACATAATGAGGCATGCCAAAAAAAAAATTCTCAAAAGTTTCCTCTAGCATCAAGAGGGGCAAAACAAGATAGACTGACATGTAATAAAAGTTTGTTCCAGAGCTGAGGAATACATTGGGAAATTACTCTATCAGTTCAATGCATCTGGTCTATCTGTTGATGAAGGTTTACTTCATTTAACCAGTATTTGAGATGCCGTTAGTTCTGTGAAGGAATAGGAGGTTAAACAGGTATGGATTTTTCATGATTCAAAGGACTACGCCCAGATCTCCATGGAGTCTGTAAAAGAGTAATGAGAAAGGACTAACAATCTGTTCTGATAACAAAGATTTTTTGAGACCACTGATCTTTTTAGTTATAAATCTCCGAGGTCTCTCCAGTTGTGTGATGTGTTTAGACAAATGCATATTAAAAGGTGCATTATATTCAGCAATGGGTGTGATAAAATACAAGTAAAGGGGAATTAAGATTTCTTTGGATCTAGTGCAGATGCGCTTGGAAATCAGATGAGTCATTTAAAAGGCTTTCTGAACTACTATGGCAACATGTTGGAAAAATAAAGGGATAATCAATGAGACAGCCCAAAAGCTTTACAATAGTGTCTGATTTGAGGGGTGCATCCCCTAAATGGCAATATAAACTGGTTTGTTTACCAAAATGAACCATTCTTTGCATCTATTTTCAGACCATTGTCCTTGGACCAGTTGTTAACATGGAGTTTCCCAGACGCAGAAAAAGTCATTCAAAGAAATCTTGAATTAAGAGACTACTGGTTCCTGGACTATATCTCAGTGCGTATTTCTACATCTTAGGCTGATACATTTTTAAGAATATTTAGAAGTTATATTGGCTATGAAATGTTTGAATAACTGAATATTTGTTCATTTGTTTTATAAGTTGCATATGTTAAAGGAATATGTGTTATTGGTATTTTTATGAATAAGCTTACTCTAAAAAATAATAAAATAAAACATTTCAAAATCCATGATTTGAGTGAATGTTTTAGGAATCATGGTCATCCAATGGCTAAGTTGGTTAAAACAAGTAATGAAGTTCAATGGTTATCTAGAAGAGATTTACTCCAATACAGGCAGCATGATAAATCTAATACACATTCCAAATTTAGGTTCACCACCACATGTGGTAGGAATGTTTATCAGTTTACAGATTTAATTCAACACCACTGGCATATCCTTTTGGCTGATGACAGATTACATGATCTTTTGGGTGATAGGCATTCTTGTTTGTTTCCCAGAGGCAGAACTTTAGGCAGTTATTTTAATCATTACAAAGGTAATAAATTTACTGATGGTAGAATACAAGCTAAATTGGATGGCACTAGGGCAGTTGGTTGCTATTCTTGTAGCCACTGCTCTTTTTGTGGATATACTTATCAGACTAAAGAATTTACTAGTAAAAATACACCAAATGTTTTTTCTATAAATATTCTTTCCAATTGTAGCAGTGATTGGGTTATCTACCTTGTGGTATGTAACTGTTAGGCTTTCTATGTTTGCCAAACATCAAGACCAATTAGGGTTCATATTTCGGAACATTTAAGCAATATTAAGAACAAATATCCCACAAATGCTTTATATAAACACATTATGGTCAATGATTCAGCTAGTTTCAAATTCAATATTATTGATAGAATTGTGGGCAATAGATGTTTTAAAGGAGGTTGGCATAAATTTCTTAATAGGAAGGAAAAATTATGGATTGTGAGACAAGGTGGATTATTTCCACCTGGCTTGAATGATCATTTGTGAGTTTAATACAATTAATTATGTTAATTGGTTTGTTTCCTATATAATGTGTTTCACTGCAATTGATATTATAAATTGAAAAAGGCCAGTGGGCAGAAACTGGTCTATTGAGTGTAGGACTTAATAAACTTTGTTTATACTGATCCATTTCAGTTAGCGCTGGTTGTCTTTTTGGAGGATTGACTTTTGGTTTGAGCCTTGCACTTGCCATCTGTGCAGGAACTTTGTGGTGAGTCAGGAAGGCAGCCTGCTATGTTACTTGAGTGTGCATGTGTTTTGTCATTATTGCCAGAATATCATGAAGTATTGCACTCATTGTTCAAGTAAAATCAATAGTTCTTTTGTCATTTTTGTATGAGCTGTTTGCTTTGGTATCTACTGTCTTTCATTTTTTTTCTTTCGATCACTCCTTTTTGCCTCATGTAATCTCTACATATAGTTGCCTTTTCTCCATTTTTCACGTGTTTTGTTCCAGACATTCTTCTACAATTGAAGTCTTCTTTACACATACACACATACACATGCACAGACAAACATGTAATCACAAGCATACACACACCAACACACATATAATCACAGGCACACACACACACACACACACACACACACACACACACACACACACACACACACACAAGCACACACGCACATCCACATGCACACATGCATACACTCACACGTATGCACATATGCACTGACTACATGTTGGTGAAATTAGGTGGCACTATGGCACAAGGTAACACCTCCCTTGGTTAGGAAGGACAGGCAGACTCCACAAAGATGACAACCCATATAATTCAGATTTCCCTATTGTGACAGTTCTTCACTGCAAAAAGAATAAGGCATTTTTTAAGCCTTACTCATATTTGTAGTGCTCTTGTAATAATCTGGCATAAATAATCACCCTGTCTTTACACTCGAGGATAGTTACTGCATATATTTGGAGATGCATAGTACAAAGCAGGAATATTCCCAGCTTAATTTCATATGTGTGGCAAGGCATTTTCTTTATTATTTTCTCCTCTCTTACTTAAGTCACCATAGTGTCAGTCATTGGCATATGTTTTGTTTTAGTTTGCATGTTTTTTTTAAATTAATACAATATCCTTTCATTTCAAAACTTTTTTCTGCAATTTCCTGTTTAAATCCTTCCCTCATTTTTGTTGACCTTTTCTGCTACAGCAAGAATGTAATCACTTCAGAAGTATTGACGTGTATTTAAATTGCTATGATTTCTAGTAGGCTTTCAAGTGTTTGGATGAGCCTGGTTTGCATAAATTGCAGACCTATTCAACACACATTCATAAAATGTGGCACGCTGTGCTTTTAGTACTATTAAAACACAGAGGTAATCTATCATACCCTGTGTGACAAATCAGGCTCTAGTAAACAAGCATAAGAGTAACATCCGACAGCAACTCATTTAACATAGATTGAAATACTTCTGTAATGGAAGATGCAAAAACACCATATTTACTATGATTTACTGAACTTTCATTTGGAACTATTGCATTTCCACAACTGAAATAAACATGAGTATCTACACATTCGTAAAGGCACATATTATCTGAAAGATAAAAAATTATGCTCAACAGTAAGAGCACAAAATGAATTACTTTAACATTCATTACCAGTTCAAGATAACTCACTTACTTAAGTTTTCTGCAACCAGAATGTTTGTGTATGATTTCAAAAATTACAATAAACTCTGTCAGTAGTTAGTGTGTGTGTGTGTGTGTGTGTGTGTGTGTGTGTGTGTGTGTGTGTGTGTGTGTGTGTGTGTGTGTGTGTGTGTGTGTGTGTGTGTGTGTGTGTGTGTGTGTGTGTGTGTGTGTGTGTGTGTAAATGCATATATAGGTTTACTATCAAAATCTCAAACCTAGATTCTCTGCAGATGGGATATTGGAAGGCAGATGGTCAATTGTCATGTTCTTGACCAGCATATGCTCAATAGTTCATATCAGCAAATTCTACTGTGCATTCACTGATATGTAATCATTCTCATGACTAGAGATCATGGTACAATGCCGAATGGGACATTCATCCCTTTCCTCACAGAAGTATGCTCTCTGAGTTGGAATATATAGTTAGCAGGGTGTGTGGGAGATGCAGACCTCCACAGGAGGATGCAGGGGGGCTTTCCCCCTGCAAAAACACAATGTGAAGTGCAGGAATTCCACTTACCTGAGCTCTTATAAGGACATCCCATTTGATATTCGGCAAAAATGTAGAATTCCACCTAAGTGTTATGTTGTCAACGGCATTTCCTTTCGTGGTTCCGAAAAGATTTTTTTTTCTAAACTTCGACATTTTGATCAAAATCTCAAAATTAAAAAAAATCCATTCAGAACCTCGAATGGTAATGCTGAATCCAAAATATCTTTTGGATGAAATGTTGAATCTGCTGAAAGAACTCAGCAGATTTGACATTTTCACCGAATATCGAACATGATGTCCATATACGTGCTCAGGTAAGTGGAACTCCTATACTTCACATTACGTTTTTGAAGGAGGGCAAGTCCCCCTGCATTCCCCTGTGGGAGCTGAGCCTGCCCACACACCACTAGCTATATTTTCCAACTCCCAGATCACATTACAGTGAGGAAAGGGATGAATTTCCAATCTGCTCTGTATCATGATCTCTACCATTTAGATTGATGGCATATCAGCGAATGCACAGCGGCATTCACTGATAAAAACTACAAACATGTAACGGTTGGCAAAACAGCAATTAACCATTTACCATCTGATATGCTGTCTGCATGTATGTGTATATATATATATCTATACATATATATATATATATATATATATATATATATATATATATATATGTTATTAAAGGAAAAAACTCAAAACAAAGAATTAAAAATGGTAGAATAAAACAAGAAAAAAAAGAATTGCATAATGCAAAATGATTCATAAGAGTGAATATCAAACAATAAAATACTATTCTCCCAGTAAAAAAAAAAAAAAAAGACCTGACCTATGCCAGTAATCCCAAATTGAGATCAGGTGTTAGCGAAAGGATTTTTAGTAACATAATGTGTAGGGTTAGGGTTTGGGGCAAAGATAAGGTTAGGGTTAAGTTTAGGGTTAGCACACATGAGTAAGATGGGCAAGGATGATTTGACCCTAAACCTAAACCTACACATTTCAACACATTACATTGATAAATGTTTTCCAAACATTACTATTATATAAGACAAAATAACACCAAATGCAGACAACACAAAACATGTATAACAGTGACTCTGTCTCCTAATCTAACCTTAACTCTAACCCTAACATGTAAACAACTGCATATTCACAACTGCTATAAGACAGTCTTGCTCATCTTCAAAACCATGTTTTCATTCAAACCTTACTTTTCCTGCACACTTCTGCTTAGTTACAATATATAAAACTAAATTCAGCCGTAATGTGATTCATGCAAATGAACATTTACTCATTTGTGCATTCTCTCCTTTTACTACCCTCAAAAATCTTTCTTTCAAATGTCAAATATGTATTCTATCTTTTAGGTTACACCAATGTATACAGATTATCATATATATATATATATATATATATATATATATATATATATATATATATATATGTGTGTGTGCGTGTGCATGACCTTATAATTTATAACATTATAGATCGGTATAGTTGACAGGAGTGCAAGATTGCACAATTCTTGTGGTAGGGATATATGCCCTTTTCCTGACATTGTGGAATCTCAGACTTAATATAATTAGCAGGGAGTGTGCATAGGCAACTTGCCCCCCATCAAAACAATATTTTATTATATTTTGTTTAAAATGGAATATTTGCAGGCCCTGAGAATGTTGTTCAGTGAATGCCAAGCAGCATTTTGACATTTGCAAAGTTGATGTTCTGTATTTGACTTTATGAGCATCCATATTTGGGTGCTTCATTTAAATTCAGTGTACCTACATACATATGGGTCTATATTATGTAGTTGAAGTATGACAACTTTGAATGTTATATGGTTGAGACCATCCCTGGGATTCATGAAGCTTGCGCCATGCGCTGGAGTAGCATTGGCCATCTAGCGCCAAATATGGCCATCGAGCGATTCAGATGAGAGCTGTTTCCATGTGCACTACCAGTAGGGTTACCACCTGTCCCACTTTGCGAGGGACAGTCCCTCTTTGGGCAGTTGTGTCCTGCAAAAAAAATTGAAAAATGGCAAATGTCCTGAGATTTTAGGACAAAATTATTTCCTATATTTTATGTAATAGTTGCATAAAACAGTCATTCTGTATCTAAAACACCTAAATGTTATAAGAAACAGAATAAAAAGTGAAGTACTATCCTTTGTACTGGCTGTGGGTATGTTTTGCCCTGCAAAATCTGATGTATGTACCCAAAATGTCCCACTTTGGGCATTTGAAAAGGTGGCAACCCTGACTACCAGCATACGCCAGAGCTGCACAGCTCCCGGTGCATGTATGCTAATTACCCCATGCGCAGCAGTGTAGCATGCAAATTAAGGTGTATATAGCGATTCATGAAGTTGTGCAGGCGTAGTGTAAGCATGTAGAAATGTAAACCAAAAAAAAATGGCTTGCATTTTGTCAAACATAAAATCGGAGCCATGAAAGTGGACCAAACTAATTTTAATATATGCCAATGGCTAAATATATAGCCAATGACATAAAACAACATGCACAACATATAAAAAATAACATTTAATGTCATGGCCACACCAACGCAAAGTAAAACCGCAGTGCATCGGTGCACAAATGGGATCACAAGGAAAATATATTTAGATGTCATAAAACTGTAATATAACTCACTTCATGATATCCCCATAATAGTCAATGGCATGCATGCTACACCACAACCATGGCGCAAAGGTTGCTAAGGGTCTGCGACAGTGTTCCATGTGGTAACTAGGAATTAGCAGTCAATGCCATGCAAATGAGTCAAGTAATACTGAATCGCAAACATCCCACCGGCATATGTATGTACCACACGGCATAGCGTTACAAAACTGAGGAGTAGCCTGGAGGTAAACATGACATCAAGAAAGGGGCGCGCCACTGTAGCTGTAAGCACATTGGATCATTGCTAATCTGTGTTGTGTGTTGATAAGCAAAGCCTCAGGATAGGGGTGTGGAAGTAGCCAAAGCTTTGCTTCGCTGAGAGCACACAAGGTAACTGAAAGTTCATGTGAATGTGGATGAAAATGCGCACAAAACCTGGTAAACGGTTGTGCGTGGCATGCACCACAGCTGAAACAGGAAGGATACGGGAAGACAATAAGGAAATGCTGCAGCATGGTAATTGGAGTACAAATGAGTAATTAACACCTAGAAACTCACAATGGGCCATAGACAACAGCTAATAAAGGCTGCTAGCAGATACCTGGAAAGGGTAGGTGCTGTACAGCAAAGAAAAGAGAACTGTCACAGCAGAACAAAGCAAACTTGCAGTAGATCAGCTACATAGCACATTTAACAACACAATTCTGCAAAAAACATGAAAGGCAGCAGCTGGATTCATGCCTGACAATGGGAGGTGAATCAGGTTGAAAATAGAAATAAAGGGCGATAGATGAATTATGGCAGACAAGCGTAAGTCAACACCAAAGGCCCCACAATAGCAGTACCTGCTGTAAAACCAATAATTAAGATACCCTGCAGCTGGAATAGCACAAACACACCCAATTGCACCAGCATCATCCATTGCACAATAGTATAAGGTGTGAAAGCCTCACACACAGACTTTTGTATTCCCAGACACTCTGCACCATTGGTGTATACAGACAGGGAACTTTTAATATGTATATGTTAGGGGCTGCCATTGCTTTGATTCACCAGCATGTTTTGGAGACTGACGGTGGTGTGGAGGATGATGCTGGCAACCATCTCAGGCACCGGAGGAGGAGACAAGTGTTCAGACCCAGAGTAACCTACCAGGGGATACATTATCTGGAGATAGTAGAGCATTACAGGGTGGACAGCGACATCATACAGCAACTTGTTGAACTGTGCCAGCCACGCCTCAGAGCTAGAAGTAACAGAGGGGACCCCATCCCAGTGGACATGAAGGTATGTGTAAGCTTGAGAATACTAGCCACAGGTACCTTCCAAAGGCCAGCTGGGGATATCATGGGGATCTCACAGGAATCAGCATCCAGGGTACTCCACCAGTTCCTGGATGCCATGTTACCACATGCCAGTGAGCACATATACTTCCCCCGAATGCAGGAGGAGTTGGCCAGCAATATGCATCTCTTCCACCGTGTGGCAGAATACCTGGAGGTATTGGGTGCAATAGACTGCATGCACATACACATCAAGTCACCTCCCGGTGAGCAGGGTAGGTGCTACATCAACCACAAGGGATTCCCCTCCATCAACTGCCAGGTCATGTGCAATGCCCATAGCATTATCATGGATGTGTGTGCTGGCAGCCCTGGAAGCTATCACGATTCCCACATCTGGCATGCCTCACAGCTGTATCAGGTATTTGCCAGGGGGAGACATCCCGTATGGCCACCTGGTGGGGGATGCTGGCTTATACACTGGAACCGTGGATGATGACTCCCATCAGAAATGCATACACAGCCACGCAAGAACGCCATAATGAGGCACATGCAGAAACCAGAATCATCATAGAGTGCGTGTTTGGGATGCTGAAATCATGGTTCCATTACTCGGACATATCTGGTGGAGCCTGGTAGTACTGTTCAGGAACGTGTACCCACATCTTCATAGTATGTGCCATGCTACACAATATGATCCTGTGGAAACGGCTGCAGCAGGGACAGAATGGTGAAGGCCCTCACAGCCCACCACCATTGCCAAGGGACCAACAGGCACAGGGGGACTCAGACCATGAACACCCTGTGCTAGCCCCAGTAGGCTGACGGAGGCATGCCCAGTATGCCCATGCCTTGGCAGAGAGGGAACGTATAGCACACACACTGACAGTGTAGGTACTCATGGACTAACACCTTTGTCCACCTGTACACACAGCAAACATGGATGGCTCACACACACGACCACCTGTAAATTGTCATGTATAGGTGGCCTACTGTGTGCATCCTACATAGGTAGCCCTCAACTATTGTACACAAAACCGCCATTGGCACAAGGTAAGTCAATACCTGAACAGTAAATTAAGCTATCAGCATGTGTTCGTACTGTATGTACAGGTTCATAGATACATAGGTAGGTACATGCCCAACTGCCAAGCGCACTCATAAGCATAGGCAAAACGTGTCTGCTGTGCCACCCCATCGATCAACTAACTGTCCGTCTATGGAGCAGAGCCACTTGCGGGATCCCTGGGGTGTAGCTACTGTTCACCACCCACTCTACAAGGATTCCCCGGAGTGTCAGTGAGGGGTTCTGTATAATGTAATCAGGGATGTAGTTCCAAATAATTGGGAGTATCCCTGAGAGGAATTTTCACAGTTGTGTACATGTTACATAGTATACCTTAAACACAGCTTGCATGTATAGGTAGTTCTCCACAGAATAATAAACATGTGGAACACACAACTGCTGAAACGTGCGTTAATCATCCTTGCACTACCAGTGCCTGCTCTGGGAGGTAAGATATCACTGCCAGGATTAGAACATGCAACCATGTACACATTCATCACAATAACATACCACTAAGCTACCTGAGATATACCAATGGCAGTCGTGTATACTGACAGGATAAAACACAAAATGTAGGAATGTGATGAAATAGGACAAACCGGCATGTACCCATTGAAAGGTGTATGTTTTATATATATATATATATATATATATATATATATATATATATATATATATATATATACACACACACATCATCATATATATAGAAAGAGAGAGATATGTATGTAGATATATGGATAGGTTAACAACATCTACATAACCATGGGGTACATATAAATGGGATACCTACCACATACCGAATGATTTACATACTGACGCGCATAATCCCACAGCTTAAGGTCTGAAAGATCACAGTACCGAAACACCAGATGCACGGGGTGTAATCTCACAATGTTAATGGACAGTTAATCATTGCTTCTGGTGTTGTGGTTTGGGTAGGTTACTGTGTGTACGTGTGTTTCTTAGGGCTGTAGTTTGTGTACGTGTGTGTTCTGTATGTGGTGTGTGCTCTTGGGGGACTGTAATGTGTGGTTGTGGGTTAGCTTTGTGCACCTGTTTGCGTGACCTAGGAATTAGAATATTAAAGTAGAGGGTGGTGTGGGGGGTGCAGACACCTACATGGAGGGTGTAGGGGGGCTTGGCCACCTGCTTATACATAGTGTAGGATGGTTTGTTTGGATGTGTTGGGTAGCAGTGTGTCTGTGTGTGCATGTGTGTGTTCCATGTTCGTGTTACCTTTGCGAGTTACTGTTGATGTTGGTAATGTGGGGTATGGGAGTATGGTCCTGGTACTGTGTGCGTCGGAGAACTGTGGTTTTGGGATTCCGTCCATAGCAATCACACATTCTGCCACTACCAACCTTTATGAACAAAGGATATGGAGCATATATGCCTATACACTATTACAAATATGTGCTATGGACATGAGCCAATGATAGTGTTACCACCTGTCCCACTTTGCGAGGGACACTCCCTCTTTGGATGGTTGTGTCCTGACCAAATATATTAAACGTGGCAAATGTCCTGGGATTGTAGGTTATAATTATGTCCCATATGTACTGTAATAGTTGCATACAATAGTTATTTCTGTATCTAAAATACCTACATGCTACAGGAAAAAGGATAAGTAACTAAACTGCTACAAGAATAAGCTTATAATTAGGCAAGAAAGGAAAGTTATATCCCTTGTACTGACCGTGGGTTTGTGTTGGCCTGTAAAATCAGATGTGTGTCCCAAAAAGGTCCCACTATGGCCATATGAAACGGTGGCAACCCTAGCCAAAGAGGGCCAGTCACCAACACAACTACAATGATTGCAAATACTTATGACAGAAATACACAGCTATCATGTAGCAACACATTATTACATTCAGATGTATTACCGAAGAGATTCAAGGACTAACATCACCTGCATGCTATACAGGAACCACATAACATTGCCTTAATGAATCAGCCTGCAATTACCATTGTATTAGTCCACAAAAGGACAGGTGTTTAAATAGGGAAGGAACCTTCACGCACATAGCGATTATGTATAAAAGCAGTTCCTACACACCTGCATCTGCTAAGTACACCCACCATCACCCCCACACTCAAACATATTACACTACAAAATGTAATAACATCCCAAATCAGTCACACACTGTACGACATCTGCAGAAGCCTTAACATACCTTGTCAGAAACACACTAACATGGCCCTATGTGAAATAGCTGCTGTTATACAATGGAACAGCTGCTGATGTAATAGGGTTTGTTTGCACTAATCCCATTTCAGAGGGTTGTGCATACACCAGGATGTGCTAGCAATTAGTAAATAACAGCACAGTATGCTACACTTGTACACCAAAGCAAGGATGTCTGGTGAGCACACTGTACACCACATAACAGATCATGGCTATCCATACGGCCTTGAGTTGGCCAAACATCCTTGCCAGACTTAAACATCTGCAGAAGTATCAGGTACAAACAAACCCTGCATAAGTAGCACTGTTCCGAAATATAACAGCTGTACTCACATGTAGAACTAAATCGTCTAGCCATTACACACAGTCCACAGGAGTCATGAAGCTAATATATCTCAGTGTGTCTCCATATAGCTGTTGAAATATATCACAATAACACATCTAGGCCATCTCCCCTGACAGTAAGGCAAACGGACAATGCCCAAAAGGAGTGCTCACATATACACCACTGTTGCCATGGTATCGGCTAATGGAGTAGCTGCACAGCTGATGTGCATCCAGTTAACTAGTTTGGAACAGCAGTTGGTGGACAGGATACCACATGTTACCGATATGTAACTAGAAAAGGATGTGTTATCACACATTCCAACCATCCGTATATACCAGCTGAACGTTACAAAGAACATTGAAACACAAACCGAAAAGGACTAAATCAACAGTTAACGACATCTTGAGTTACTAACAAGGTATGTAGAACAGTCAGTATGTCTGTGTATGTAGTACTATTAGGTAGTATTTAAAGTGCACGCAATCCATAGAGTGGAAACAGTTATCTTGTAGTGATGTATTGTTGAGCATAGTAACGCTTGTAGTATTTGTGTGTACTGCTGTAGTTCACAAGGCAAACACTGCATACACCACAAGGGATGCTATATAAGGGCTTAGAACAGAAATGCTCCTCACCAGCTGATGTCAAGTGACAGGGCTGGTCCAACAAGTATGTGCTATAACAGGGGATATGTTGATATATTGTAACTGTAGCCATATGTATGGGTGCATTACAGAGAATAACATGTGGAAGGTTGGGCCACTGTGCAAGTATGATTTGCATTGTGGGATATTGTGCCAGTAACTGTAATGTACAATATTGTAGGCAGATATGTATTACAAGCTGCATAGCATTACTGTAATGTTAGGCAAACATTAGTTATGTCAATTGGCATTTACAATACACAATAACAGGATACATATATCTTTTAGCGAGCCGATAGTTTATCAGCATGATAGCAAAAATGGAAGAGCTATTTAACTATCTATGCACATAAGGCATGTAATATGTACAAAGGTAGGTATTAGGCTGTCTTACCAAGGGTATATGTAAGCCTAGATAGCGTGTGTTGGCTTTTGCCACCCCCATAGGTTGGTTTCCTGTGCCTCTGAATGGCAGAGCCAATAGTTCCCTGTGCATCTATCCAGCAGAGCCACTACAGTGATCCCCGGGGTACATGTCTGTCTCCCATCCACACGTCAAGGTTTCCCTTGAAGAGTGCTCATGAGGGGCTCTGCCTGATGTACATTGGAATCATGTTCCAAAGCATAGGGAGTGTCCGGGTCAGGAATATATCCGTCCAGCATGTCCTACTCATCATTGTGGTTAGGTGTATATCCCTAGAACATGTGGCTCTTAGGGGCTTCTGTTTAGGTAGAGCATATCAAACAATACAGAGTTGGACATGGGCCTTGTATGTCAAGCAGAGATCACCTGTGAGTATGTGGTATGCAACTGAGTACAGCTGGAGTTTCGTAGGTTGGTCTGCATAGGCTATCTGTTTGTGGTCAGTAATCCTCTTGGTGTGGTACTGGTGTGGTCTTCCAAGCTGTTGCAATTGTCTTGTAAGGTATCTCCCAAATGGGGTGTTGTATCCTTTAATGGGTCTAATATGACATGTGTAGAGTCACAATGGCCCCTCTGATCTGCATGCGAACCCATTAGAGATTATGGGGGCCATGTAGAAGGATATTCTAACCAGCTTGTCATTATGGGTATCGAAGGAGAGAGTGCTATCTACTGGCATTCATGGATCCCGTATTACCTTTTCTGTATGTAGGGGACTAGCACCTATGTGGTAGTCTGTGGGTAATTAGTTATATTCAAAGGGGATGACTATGCACATTTAGGCATTCAACTTGATGCCATGATATTAACACCAGGTATCCGTCTCAGTGTGACCTTTCCAGAGGGTGTCTGTAACAGCTGGGGAAACAATTATGTCCCCTAGTTTGCAGTCATCTGCAAACCTTTTCAGCCAAAGCCCTCCTTTGCTTGTCTGTATGTCAGAGACGTATATACCGAACATGAGGGATCCTAGGACTGAGCCCTGCTGTAACTGGTATACAGTCGGACCTAGGGTATGCAACTCCCACTGTGTGGGTTCTGTCCATGAGCCACTTTGCAAACCATCACATGATGTAGGGATTAATGTTCAGGCGGATGGGTATGTTGATAATACCAGAAGGAGGAATGGTGTTGAAAGCCTATGAGAGATCTAGGTAGGCTGTGTGGACCTCCTTACCCTCATCTAATGCTTTGGTAACTGTCTTTAAGAAGTCCACCAGGTTTATGAGGCATGGTTCAGCCTTAACAATGCCAAAAAGTGGTCAAAGGTTGGGAGGTACCAATGTCTCTGTGACAGTGATCTATGATGTGAACCATAGCCTTGCAGACCAGGCTAGTCAGGCCTATAGGGAAATAGGTCTCGTGGTCCGTTGTGGCACCACCTTTGTGGAGTGGGATAACTGTTCCTGTGTGCCATTCAGGGGGCACTGTGTCCAATGTGAGGCTATTATTGAACATGGTGCGTAGGTGAGGAGACAGTACGATCTGAAGTTCATGTAAAACACAGCCTGGGATGTTGTCCGGTCCCATGGATGCTGTGATATTGCCTTTAGAGTGTGCAGCTTTGAGATGGATCTGCCAGGATGTTGCCAAAATCAATTGTTTCTGTAATGTTCATGCCTTTGTGCTGTAACTCAGAGCAGATCTGGTTGTTGACATCGAGATATATGACATAGCTATAGAATGCTTTGTGTTTGTTGTTGGTATTAGTTACATTATAGTTTTTGTAGCTAGCTTTGGATGATCTTATAAGGGATCTCACCTTCTTACTGAGGCTGGCCAGGGATCTCCTCCATGCATGGTATTGTACTCTCATTTGCAACAGTGTCTTCCTCCTGTAGTACAATATGTTTATGGCAGGGGACCACCAGACTGGTTTAGTTAATTAGGAGTATAGCGTCCTGGTTCTGTTTGGGATAACACACGCCATGCACTCATGTAAGTGCTTATAGAGTGCATTTGTGTAGGATTCAGCAGTTGTAATAGTACTGTCCATCTGCATGGGTGTCATGACCTCCACCATGTCTGTCTTAAGAAGCATGTAGTTGGCCTTGTAGACATATTATACTGTGGTTCCCTTAATGGGGGGTAGGTGCGGGATGTGGATATCAACGGTGTTCAGCACATGGTCTGATCGGACCAACGAGGAGTTGGCTTCACGTGTGGGGCACCAGTCGCTCATGTTGACAATGACTAGGTCTAGGATATCCTTGCCCCTGGTGGGTGTGTAAATATGTTGAGTCAGGGCATTGGTGTTTATGAATTCCAGAAACCGTTGAGCTAATGTGTTGGTACACAAGTAGTTTTCTCAGTTAATGGTGGTATAGATTCAGTGGGACTTATATGATGAGTGTGGTGTTGTGCGACTGTGTACCTTCTCCACATGGCAGTCAGGGTCAGGCTTGGTTGGAGAGACCTTTATCACCAGTTTGGCTAAATGAGTGCATCTCTCACAGGTTGTAGTGTTGGGTGGTAGGCAGAGAGGCTTATCTGTGTAGATGAGGCAATGTGTACATTGCCTCAACATGTCCAGATTCATCAGATAGACAGGTGAGAACACTGGCAGTGGACTCTTGGACATGCCTGAATATAGAACTACATTCACCTAGATAAGTGAGGAAAGTGAGAACAAAAGCTACATTACTCTATACAAGTGAGAAAAGTATGTACAAACCCTATTAATCCTTACCTGTAGGTAATGAGGAAGATTGAGTGCTATAGTAATTATTGGCTTACATAGTGTTTACAAGTCCTGAACAAGTGCTTAGCATGAATAAGCAATCCAGATAGGGTCTTGGATAATATAAACACACGGACCCCTCCCCTCAACAGATACACAAGCATATATCCATGTACACCACAGGGCCCCCGTACCCACAACTATGCAGGTACAAGCTCCACACAGTCTGCATGGGACCTGCCCACATCACAGGTTGTATCATATACATATGGCAAAACAAGATGCTCTCCACGTACACATCATGTAAAACATAGCTCCATGTCAAGTTGTGTACACACTGAATGGTGCACACCAACAGGTATCACAACCCACAAAGGGGGATAAACCACTGATAATGGGAAGTACTTTACTATTACCCTGCTGACTCTGTTCTGGAAGGCCATGAACCTTGATCCCTTAAGTGATGTCAGCAGTACAGATGTAGATGACAGTATGGTTGATGTCACACTGCATATCATAACCTTGCCAGGTCATAGGACATCATCACCCATACTGTGTACCACCTACACTCAGTATACTAGATGTACATTCCTATGTCACAGGAGTGTTTTACAACAGGACTGCTGGCAGAATGAACACTGCAGAAGGTGTCTGAATAATACGTGATCATCACACCAGCGGCAGCTACAGTATGTCAGGGTTAATTAATTTTATTCCCCCTCATTGTAGTCCATACCTCACAGACAAACAGAAGGCATCTGCCTATTGAAGTATGCGAATGACTATGACCTAGGAGCAATAGCTGACTCACATTGTCACCCCAATGTTAATAACCCTGTACCCATGAACTACCACCTAGACAGCAGTCAACATAATGGACACTTGTGTGTGAGGGATGCAGCTGGGCAGTTGTCTTTCCTGTGATATGTACGTCACCACTATGTGACAACCCTAATAATGATAGGGTGCCATTCATGAATATAGAGATCATTGTCCAGCCATACAAAACACTCAAGTGACCCATATCAGATCAAATATTTCCTTTAAGGGGTATTGGCAATGTGCAGATGGCCTATACCAGCCTTCCCATTCCCTATCTCCACTATGTAGCATGATGCATACCCTGAATAAATCCATGTCCAACCCAGTGATGCTGGACATGCTACACGTACTCATCCTGATCTTGAACACATACTTCATGGACATCCACCTACCACATGCTGGACAGATCCTTGTCCCATACACTTGACATAGTCCTGCCATTCTATGCATTTCTGTCCGTGAAAGCTGCACATCGCTCCCCTCACAGACATGGTGTGATGACCGCATTTTAAAGGATGGTATTTGTATCATTAACCTTGTAGATCAGTAATGTGGCACTGCTCCACCTTACCCCACAGATCCGCCTGTCAGCTACTGCCAGGTAACCTTTAGCCCTAGATTCATATATGGCCCATGGCATATAGCCCACTAGTTGACTTTGACTGTACATGCTATAGTTGATATCCATCCCTGCAAATACCATCTGGCTAGCCAGTGTCCCATGGGTATCATGTGCAACACAGGTGATACATGGCAGGATGTTGAATTGCTGTACAGTGCCATGTAGATGTATATTACAGAACACATACATGTAAATCCTTATGTGAGCATGTCTGCAGGGTCACAGATCATGTCTGTAAAGACAGTGTAAGTCCTTATATGTAACATATACACTGCATCAAGGTCGACTGCATTAATGTGGACACATCCAGCCATGTACTGATAGGTAGGAAGACCACTACAGGCAAACAGACATGCCCACATCAAGACAGCAGCCACATGGAGTATGAGCAATGTAATCAGGTGGCACACACACACACACATATATATGGTGATAATATCCACTCAACATTGAGTGTCACATGTGTGTGACACAAACACATCAGTGTCACGTATGTTTGCAAATACAACTAAGCTGAATTAATGCGATACACATGTATGTTCAGCTGTAGCTCTCTATGACTCTGTGAGTTACTGTGACCTGTCTCCATCATTATGTCTTCCAGGTATGCTACGTGCAAGGCTTTCCCCTTTTACACGCTTGGAGGATGAGGCCCTCATCCCATACCTACTAGACAATCACGATATCCTGTGCAGCCATGTGCCACAGGATGCACAGCAGTGGGATGCCCTGTGGATGGAACTTCGCAGGAGGGTTAATGATGTGGGTGGCCACAACTGCACATACCAGCAGGTGCACAGATACTGTACAGACCTCATTAGACGGGTGTAACAGCATGCGAATGCAATCGCAAGGGAACAAGGTGCAACAGGTGGTGGACCACCAACCCAGCCCCCACTCACATGTACCGAGGAGCTACTGGCCAACCTGGGGACACTTGCAGAACCACATCCACAAGCCTTAGCTGATATTGTTGAGGTGGATGTCTCAACCACTGAACCTGGAGTTGCCTGGTATGTCAGTACTGCACCTATAACAACTATATTTCATATAGTTGCATGTGTCACTGTACAGTATGTTATGTAACATCATATACAAGGAATGTATACACACATGTCTCTATAGTATGCTACACTGTGTATGCACACATGTGCATACACCATAGTATAGTCTAATGTACTGGTGTATGTGTTATGCACATTGCTCCCTGTAGCCTTTATACAGGGGTATATTATGCTCATACTGCTGTGTTATTCCTATTTAGGTACCTCTGGCAATCTGCTGTGACAGCAGCCCATTGCAGGTGAGAGTGTTATTATTTATCAGGAACCGTAATGCACAAATCTATCTGCCATGTGGCCATTCACAACATGTACACATAATGTATGGTCCTGTCACAATATGCAGGTCAGACCTGCAATGCATCACAATGACTACCCATGTGCAACACTTGAAAACTATGTGAATCATCTCACCGACATGAATCCTCACAAACTTTATTGCCAGATGTGTTGACAGCTGTGCATACAATGGTGGAGGTGCTGTTCACTTTAGGGACGTACAACAGATCTGATCTGCACATGTGGTGAATACAAACAGTACTACACAGTGGGCTGAAGTATGGCCAGCACACAGGTTTCACCGGTGTGGATCATAGCCCTGCTATGAATGTCACACAATGTGATGTGCTATCTTGACATGTCCATGACATCTGTTGGCCTGGCTGCTACACTGCCTACCTAACCTGAAAACATATCCCACATACCACCCTTTATCTGCATAACCTTGTTGTCAGTGGAGCATATATGTCATATGGGACAACACAGACATGTGAAATAAATGCCCATCACAATAATTTGGACAACACATGTACACACATGGCCATGGAGGATGGCCAGAGACATGGAGTAACACACACAGTAGACGTGTTGTGCTTGTGTGTACACCCTGTCATACAATGGCTACACATGGCTCAACCATGGCCTTTGTATAATGGTCATAATGTAGATGTGGAACACTAGACATCCTACAGGCCTGTGCACATATTGTGTAGACGTAACATCAATCCACCACATAAGATGTGTTGAACATCTTGAGGGTGTTGCAACATAACAGCAGTCACCTGTACAGTATCCACATCAGGCCACAGATACAGTACATTCACATTGCTGGTGTTGAACATAAATGCCCTGCTAGCTCCTCGTTTGTGTGTGTGGTACACAGATGTCATGTGGGACATGATGTACCGACATGTTCGCCATGTCTGGCCATAGTCACCAGGCTGCAGCAATATGGTTGCAGATGTACAGGGGTGTCATCCGTATACCTGTATCACAACTTCCACATCATGGTTTAGTGTGTATACACTTCAGTGATGTGGGTCAAATTCCACAGTATATATGTATTGTATCTGAACACAGTCATGGCTATAAACCTTGTCTGTAACTCACACTGTATAGCACTAGAGATGCCTCATGATTCCATGCAATGGCCATGCATGTCAGCTAAATTTGCAGTATATCTGTAGGGTGGACAGACAACACTGAATTGGTACACCATTACCCCACTGTATATTTGACAGGACACCATTGTGTTAAACATGTATGCATGTCATTGCACATGTCAGCAGATCACATGTCATACTACATGTGATTATCAAGATCATATGCCACACATCAGGCAGGTGTACTGTTAACCTGTGCTGGTCCACATGGTGTAACACAGGGTTGTATGCTAGCCACTACTATGATTGTGTAATTTGCATGCCATCTGCTATGACACATGCATGCTGTTGTGTGCAACCTAGGGATGTATGATAACTACCACTATTATTGTCTGTGCTGCATTCCGTCTGCTGTATCACATGCATGTTGCATGCCTTCTGTCATATCACATGCATGTGTGTGCGTCTATTGTATAGATTGTAATGTACAGTTCTTGTCTGTCCTCACAGGTGATGTAGGTGCATTCCCTCCTGCGGTACATCAGATGTTAGTGTCCCCACAAACTCTAGCAGTAATGAACATATGATTGTGACACCGGCAGAGTTGTCAGGGGCTGAAACTGTGCCATTGGTTGCCATTCCATCTATATCCACCTCATCCCCACACACAGATCCCATACCTGCACATACTCCATCACCAGTGGCAATAGAGGAAGGACAGTTGTCACGTGGTAGCTTGGAACAGGAAAGTGTGGGGGCTATGGAAGGTGTGCCTGCACACCATGATGTCAGCCAAACTACTGTTGGTGCCACACACAGGCACATGGCCAGTGCTGCTCGTAGGAGGACCTCTGGTCAACATGTTCCTGCACGACAGAGCACAGCGGCTGATGTCACCAGATGCATGTTTCAGGCTGTAATGGAGGCACAGGCATGTGCTGAATGGCACAACAGAGAAGATCAGAGGCTACAGAGGGATGCTGTCCGTTCATTAAACAACAGCATCCAGGCAATGGTAAATGCTCAACAGTAGATTTCTGATGCTTTGGATAGATGGTTGGGTGACATGGTTGGAGTCCTTGACAGTGGCATGACAATCCGTGAGCATGAGCTGTCTGTGTTGGAACATCTAGTAGGAGTGAAGCGTTGGGCAGCTGGATGTAGGCCTGCTACATCACCTGTGTCAGGTCTACGTGTACAAGCTACCTCACATGCCCGCTCCCATAGTGGCGGTAGCAGCAGCAGTGCATCTGGTGCTGTGCTGTCCATACCATGACTCAGCAGGCCATGTGCACGTGATCTGGGATGTTCCCAACAGGGAGACAGTTCCAGTGGACTAGTGACATCAGACAGTACATAATCTGCACCTCTGTCTGGTAGTGCCCATGCAACCCCTAGCAGGCACAGGTCACATGTCTGTGTCCGGACACCGTGAACTGTAAAACCTCGCCTGTACAGTCTGCGGCTGTCAGTAATACCCCCGTGTAGGCCAGACACATGGGAGAACTGTGTGCAGACATACACGCACACACTGGACACATGTAGGGCACCGCAACACACACATGCATAGCATCCACACATGCCCAATTAGATCAAAGGCCCAAAGCCACACACACATGATGTCATCCAATGGTGCAGCCTACGCCTCTGGCAAACATTAATACCCTGTGCATATGATAATGCCTGTGCCGCATCGCATCCCTGACATCCACACCACCAGTGCAGGGACATGCTCATATGGTCTGATGCACAGGGTGAACAGACTAGGATGATACGTGTAGTTTACAAATGTTGAGGACTGTTGACAGGCAGCAGTATACCATATAGTACAGGTGTATAATACTGCTAACAGTATGTGTCTTATGTAACAACAGTGCAACCTAGGCCTCTAGCAAACATTAACACCCTGTGCATATGATGATGCCTGTGCCGCATTCCTGACATCCACACCATCAGTGCAGGGACATGCTCATATGGTCTGATGCACAGGGTGAACAGACTAGGATGATATGTGTAGTTTACAAATGTTGAGGACTGTTGACAGGCAGCAGTATACCATGTAGTACAGGTGTATAATACTGTTAACAGTATGTGTCTTATGTAACAACAGTGCAACCTAGGCCTCCAGCAAACATTAACACCCTGTGCATATGATGATGCCTGTGCCGCATTCCTGACATCCACACCATCAGTGCAGGGACATGCTCATATGGTCTGATGCACAGGGTGAACAGACTAGGATGATATGTGTAGTTTACAAATGTTGAGGACTGTTGACAGGCAACAGATATACCATGTAGTACAGGTGTACAATACTGTTAACATGTTGCAAACATGTCTACCATTCCAAGAGCATGCTAGCTGTCTATTAAGCTACTGTGGGCACAGACGTGACATCCATAAAGGGTGACATCACAGGTACAGTTACATGGAGTGGTGAGGTAAGAGAGTGGTCTAGCTGATTACAAGGGTAGAGGCCAGTGGGAAGTGTGATGCCTCAATGGGAATCAGTAATACACATTCCCATGACAAGATGCCAACACACAACTGCACCTACACACTCAGGTATTGACACACATGTATTCAGTGACACTGTAACACACACACACACACACACACACACACACACACACACACACACACACACACACACACACTCACAGCTTCACCGACACAGTAACACACAGTTGTTACTGGTGGGATGAGGACCCCTGCCTATGTGCAGATCATCATTACAGTACTGTGCACCTAAATGATGCGCCACAGATAATACACATGTACAGGTAGTCAGTACGGCCTACTATCAGGGACATCAACACGGATAGTTGAATGCATCGCCTGGATGGTGGGAGGGGTCTTATCAGTTCAGTATGGTAACATACATCCCTCCCCAGGGATCAGTCAGCCCTACATACACACACACTGTGGCATTCAGTAATTAATACACCTATGTCATGCACATACAGATACCTCACATGTGTGAGATACATGCCCCTGCCTATGTCTTGCTTTCTACATTGCAGTCTGTACAGATGTGTATACTAGTGTACAAGAGAGTGAGTAACAATTGAGATGTATTCCCCACAATACATGACATATATGGACACGCACGCAACCACACATGCCAGTACTGTGAATCTTAGACCTGCCTAGCTCATGTTATGCATGTCAGACGTACAACAGTATTGCATGCGTTACAAACTGTACCAATGCTTCCTGTGCCAACAGTGCTGATATATGCACTAGGGACGTCATATTGTTTGGTGTCAAGTGATTTACCTTCGCTGTCACCCTGACTGCTGTCTAAGTTGTGTGTTATGTCCTTCAGTTAACAAAACCATTGCTTACCGGTTGCACAGGGTATTATATGACCGCTTGTGATGCACCTGTGAACTGTCCACAGCAAACATCTGTCTGCAGAGATGCCTGCCACTTAGTTATTTCAACACATATGTCCATACCTGTGGTACATCTTTCTGTACATTCAGCATATCACCATATACAGTTGGCAATGTTGAGGCTGCATTGCAGCTTCATGATGTACTAGGATACACGCCACCTGCATATATTAGCAACTGCACACGCATGTTATCTGAATGCACAACACTAAGTGTACAGGTGTGTAGGTCCTACAATCCTGACATTTGGTCAAGTTTGTAGGCATTGCAATTGGTGGATATGTGTAATGACATACATGAAACATGGGCTGTTGTATGATATGATGGGTGACCAATACAGAGGGTATGTTACCTCTGTCAACACTGATATCACACCTTATGTACTGTTAGAATACAGCAGCCATGGACCTACATTCCATGTGCATGTGTGTAATGGCTGTAGCCACCTGTTTGCACAAAGGACTACAACAGCTATGCTATTTACAGGTATGTTGTGTATGTGGCATGTACATACCCAGGGCAGGTACATGTATGTCTTATCCATACCTGAGGGTGTGTATTGGTGTACAGCAACAGACATCTGCTAATGGTGGAAAGTACCGAGGGCCCTTGGTATGTATACAGCTGACCTGGTCACAGACAGTGGTATCATTGCATTGTATAACACATGATGCAACTGTGTCATTACATGTGTACTGTCTACAGTTGATGTAGAGCTTAGTACAGTACAAAGGTCAAGGGTCACATGGTGGTGTGTTCGTCTGTCATACAACATGTATGGTTGCATGTTGGTGGTCCGAGGGCATGGTGTTGTCTGCAGTTTACATCCTAGAATGCAGCATGTGACACTGTGTCCTGCACATGGCTCATCTGTAATGCCTTTCATGGGGGGACTGGTCAGTACATGTGAGTGGCCTTTATGTATGTGGGTACACCACCTGGAGCAGTCTGTACCTGTGTTATGGCCCACATGTCTGGTTCTGAGGTATATGGTGGTAGTGCTAGGTTCTGAGGTATATGGTGGTAGTGCCATTGTTAACTACAGCGACATCAGCCAGGTGTTCCTCACTGCACAGATGTCGGTATGCCCAATTGTTGGATCTGCAGTGGCCAGCTGTAAATATGGACGCTACACATCTAGCACTGGTTAGCATAAGAAAACAATGCAGTTGTCTTGTAGGTGTATGGGAGTTAACCTGTGTTTAGGACATTTGCCTTGGAATGGCACTGTGTGGGCGGATGTGACCTGGGTAATATCCACACTCCCTTGTATCATGGATGCATGTGATATGTGACAAAGGCCTGCCTACTGTCAGCCATGTCATCTCAGAATGACAGCTGATGTTGTGTAAAAGACCGGTGTCAAATATATGTAGAGCAGTGTTCCAGCTAACAATAACAACTACTAACACCAGAGCCCATTATGTCTACCTGTAATAGCATGGCCACTGTGGGCCTCCGTGTTTAGCATCAGAGTGCATCCCAGTCAGCCCTGTGCTACTAGGAGTATGAGCATGCCCAGTATATCCTTGTGTAGATGGACACATAGCAGTGCATTCTGACCACCCCTGTGCTACTAAGTGTGTGAGCATGCCCCCTGTGCTACTAAGTGTATGAGCATGCCCAGGATATCCTTGTGTAGATGGACACATAGTGCATTCCAAAAAGCCCTGTGCTACTAAATGTGTGAGCATGCCCAGTGACACCTTGTGTCAGTTATGTGCCTCGGTGTATGGGCATGGCCATTGTAACCATGTATATTGGTAGTAGTCGCCCATTCCACAGATGGGCATACTCCAAGTCAGGATGGATTCCTACATTAAACACAAAGGTTCACAGGTATGTACATCTTAACTGCCAGCATCCCTGTTGATGTCCACATTCCCAGATGGTCATAATGACAGCCTTGACATGTGTAGTCTGTGTGGCGCAATTCACAAGTATGTAGTATTGTAATAGTAATCTGTAAATAGGCAGGTGTTCTGTACCCTACACTGGCATGTGTGTGTATGCGTGTCCCCATTTGCCGGTGGACCCTAAATTGCTTTTAGACTGCCCACACTCCATACTTTTCTTATACCCACTGTTAGCAAGGCGATGATGTCACCCTTCTACAAATACACCTCTGGAAGGGTTGTGTCCCAGTAATCTTGGAAGCATGCTCTGTAACTGCTTAATGCTGTAGTGTAATAAAGTAGTTAGGTCAGTGTTCTAGTCCCACACTTGCCATGTGTGTGTGTGTCCCCCTTTGCCTGAGGACTGAGTAATGCTTTTATAATGCTCACGCTCCATACATTTCTTATACCCACCATTATCAGGGCAGATGATGTCACCCATCTACAAATACACCTCTGGGAGTGCTGTGTCCCAGTAATCTTGGTAGTGCGTTCTGTAACTGCATAATGCTATAGTGTAATAAAGTAGTTAGGTCGGTGTTCTAGTCCCACACTTGCCGTGTGTGTGTGTGTGTGTGTGTGTGTGTGTGTGTGTGTGTCTGTGTGTCCCCATTTGCCTGAGGACTGAGTAATGCTTTTATACTGCTCATGCTCCATTCATTTCTTATACCCACCATTATCAAGGCCGTTGATGTCACCCATCTACAAATACACCTCTCGGAGTGCTGTATTCCCGTAATCTCGGTAGCGCATTCTGTAACTGCATAATGCTATAGTGTAATAAAGTAGTTAGGTCGGTGTTCTAGTCCCACACTTGCTGTGTGTATATGTGTGTGTGTGTGTATGTGTGTGTGTGTCTGTTTGCCTGCGGACAGAGTAATGTTTTTATACTGCACATGCTCCATACATTTCTCATACCCATCGTTATCAAGGCCGATGATGTCACCCATCTACAAATACACCTCTGGGAGTGCTGTGTCCCAGTAATCTCGGTAGCACATTCTGTAACTGCGTAATGCTGTAGTGTAATAATGTAGTTAGGTCTGTGTTCTAATCCCACACGTGCTGTGTGTGTGTGTGTGTGTGTCCCCATTTGCCTGAGGACTGAGTAATGCATTTATACTGCTCATGCTCCATACATTTCTTATATCCACCATTATCAAGGCCGAAGATGTCACCCATCTACAAATACACCTCTGGGAGTGCTGTGTCCCAGTAATCTCGGTCGTGCGTTCTGTAACTGTGCAATGCTGTAGTGTAATAATGTAGTTAGGTTGGTGTTCTAGTCCCACACTTGACATGTGTTTGTGTGTGTGTCCTCGTTTGTCTGAGGACTGAGTAATGCTTTTATACTGCTCGTGCTCCATACATTTCTTATACCCACTGTTATCAAGGCCGATGATGTCACCCATCTACAAATACACCTCTTGGAGTCCTGTGTCCCAGTAATCTTGGTAGCACTTTCAGTAACTGCATAATGCTGTAGTGTCATAAAGCAGTTAGGTCGGTGTTCTAGTCCCACACTTGTTTTGTGTGTGTGTGTGTGTGTGTGTGTGTGTGTGTGTGTGTGTGTGTGTGTGTGTGTGTGTCCGTCCCCATTTGCCTGAGGGCTGACTAATGCTTTTATACTGCTCACGCTCCATACATTTCTTATACCCACCGTTATTAAGGCCTATGATGTCACCCATCTACAAATACACTTCTGGGGTGCTGTGTCCCAGTAATCTCAATAGCGCATTCTGTAGCTGCGTAATTCTGTAGTGTAGTAAAGTAGTTAGGTCGGTGTTCTAATCCCAAACATGCCACGTGTGTGTGTGTGTGTGTGTGTGTGTGTGTGTGTGTGTGTGTGTGTTTGTGTGTGTGTGTGTCTCTGCCTGCATGAGACAAGTACAGTACTTTGTAGTAATTACTGTAGCACGTGCCCTGTACGCATGTTGCTGCAGTGTGATACAGTAGGGGTTTGTAGACAGGACATGGCAAGTGTGTGTTTGTCTGTCAGAGCTTGTGTAGAGGTGGCCGTAATTGTCTTAATATTGGACATGTTTGGGAGTGGGTTTTGTAGTTTTCTTATATAGCATCCGTGTTATGACACGTTGGCCACCTCATGAGGAATACAGCTGTCAGTCAGCCACGGCACTGTGTTTGCAAGCCATACCCAGACATCTGGCAAAAGGGCTGGTGAACTAAGTATGCAGCCCTACTAGTACCCGGTATATGTCCCGAACCCATGTGCCATGCACATACAACCTTGCCTAGGATATCCCACTATGTTGCTAGTAACATGCACATTGAGGGCAGATAGTAGACATGGTGTGACCACAGTGGCCTGCAGAGGACATGGCTTCATGTACAGCAGTACAATGGGCACATATATGCGGACATTGTGCCTTCACTATGTTCCACACTGAATGGCTGCAACACATGTGGTGCCATCATATGTGATCCACTAAGGCCAGACAATGCTGTACACATGTGCTCTGTATGACTCTGACACCATGGAATACCTGTCCATTCTATCAATGCAGGTGCAGGGTCGACCTGTTCACTATAAGCAGGTTTCACCACACCACACCAGGCCAGTATTGACATATTGGGGTATAACAGGCTGTGTACACTACATGTGCCTGCCAAACCAGGTAAATCTGTACATGTCACTGTACAGTATTGTGGGACATGCACATCCTAGGCAATGTCCATGTGAAGGACTATCAAACACACACACATGGTGTGCATTGCAAAGCTATGGCCATACACATTGGTAACCAGGATGTCAGGTCAGATAATGCAGTACCCATCTGTGTGGGACATTGCAGACACTACACCCCTGCACTGCACACCATTGTCAGGTGACGCAATGGCAAGGATTAGTCTTCACCCAGCCTTGTACAGCCATCTTGCACAGCCAAACACTACACACCCATGGAGCAATGCATACCTGTATGACAGTACTGGCACCCTGTGTCTGTGTGTGGGTTGTGATGCTCCCAACCACAGTCACTCCCAGTATAAGCCTCATTGGCATACCAACAGTTGTCAAGCATTTCACATGGCCTAGCCCATAGAACCTCCAGATATCCCCTGTGGTGCATGTGGTCCTGTGCATTACTGCGGTGTGGCAAACTAAGTAGTTACATTGTGTATTTTCCACCCTGGCAAAAGTGTCAATGCGTGTCCATTAGAGTGTGGTTGTGGTGACAATGGCATCCGTTCACATGGACTGACATGTGCCACACCTAATGAAAGTCTACTATATCTGTTGCAGATGGCACTCACTCACCTACATACATGTTCTTACAGCACTGCAACATGCCGCCTCTGTGGCACATGTAGTAACTTCATGCACATGTAATAGTAATGATTAGTGAGGGGTTTGCCCCTGTACTATTCAGCGTGCGGCAGATTATGGTTAAGTCTCCAAGCCCTTCCCTGGTTTACATTGCCTGTCCTGCACAAGGACTCTCTGGTGGATGTGAAGGTGTACACTTGCACAGCAGCAGCATGTGTATTGTAACAGATGGAAATAGTCAGGTGATGGCCTCTGCACCTATTGCAGTCCTCCTCTAGCTGATTGCATGAGGTACAGCTGTAATGATGTTCCCATAGCCATCCGCATGATAAACACAGTACACTATCTAGGGAAATATGTTATTATCAGGCCATGACAGTCGCTGTGAGTGGTACCTGGATGTGGTGTTCTGACATGACATCGCAGATGATATCTGGATGTACCTCAATCATTTTCAACAGTGGGAAATAGCCTAATGACAGGAGGATGATGTGCCACACAACTACAGCATGTAAGTGTAGCTGTGCTGCATTGAGACTACTGCCTGTTTAACATGTGTGTGGTAATGGCTATTCTGTATGTTAAAATACAGGCATGACAGTACTCTGTTCATGAGGGAACCCCATCTGTAGGGCCATCTGTGAACAGGTCAGTGTATGCAACCATTTGTTTCCTGTGTTACACACTGAACACACTTCTGTGCACAGCAGAAGCATGGTGTGGGGACTGCAGACCGTACATGATGATAGGGATGTGTTACTGCCATCGCATCCCTGATTGGACATGTGTCACATGAGAAAGTGGTATGACTGACACTGTGTGAGAATCCTAGTGACAAGCCAATGATGGGCAACTGTTCATAGCTGCGGTTACACGTCTACTACACATTGTACAGTTGCCATGCAGTATATATGCATGTGTTGTGCTCCCTCTGCAAATGTATACCATATGTTGTGTTGGGTTGCTGGTGATATCTATGCATAGTGTCGTAGGTAATCCTCTATGCTGTTGTCTATCACTAAGCCATATGTGGGTTTAAAATGCAACACCATAGGCTGAATGGGTTGGTAGGCCCTGGCAGATCCTCCTGTCCCACTTCAACTGGCCATGGCACCAGGCATGAGCACATCTAGGGCCCAGCCATTAACATTAACCTCTGTGGGCTCTGCACCACCTTCTGGTGGTACCACCACTGAGGATGGTGCATGTCCCCTTGGGAGCAAGACCAGACAAGTACATATCTGCTGTGGTGCGGTCCCGGACATGTTGCGTAGGTGGCTCCCTAAGGGGTTACGAAGCCAGATACACCAGTTCAAGGGTGGAGTGTCACATTTATAGGGTGATGCTGCCAGCACTGCTTCCTTTGCAGCTGTGTGGGTGCAGTGGCAGTTGCCCATGGCTTGAGACCTCCATCCCACTGTTCCCATGGGCTTTTGAATGTCAAAGACCCATCCCCATCCAGGGTGTACCCCCCCACATGTGTCATATACCAACCCTGTATGCTGTAATTTATGTGCTCCTACCTATCCTTCACAGCCATACCTACACTCCTTCCCCAACATCTGACCCTCACCTATGGACACATAAGGCCATTCGGCTCCTAGGACACCATCTGCCCTATACATAGCTGTCCATTACACACACACGTGCCCACTGGACACATGAAACCCTTGTAATATGCATCATAACATACTACTGTTATCCTCACCACTGTCCCTCAGGCGCACAGTCCTGGTATACACATCACTCCTACATGGTCCAGGTACATGTGAAGAGGATGACCCCATTGTACACAAAGCACTACTGGTCCCTCTATGGTTACCTCATTTACCTTTATCATGATGATGATGTTGAACACAGCACATTGCAGGAGTACTGTTCACACATAATGATTGGGCAGGTACTGTTGTGTTAATGTACATTACATGCACAGAGTGATGTATACGGCCAATGTACAACTATTTTCTGTCTGAGGGAGTCTTGTGATCATATAAAGCAACACCACTACATAATATAGGCGTTACTGGTGTTTCCCATTTCATTTGTTTGTAATGCTTTGTTGCCACATGGTATGTCCCTGATACATCTCTATATATGTATGTACCTATATGCTGGACATAAACACTTACATGTGCATCTACATGATGGGATACATTCCTATACTGTTGAATGAATGCGCTGTATGATATCCTCTGGTTACAGCCTTTTATGCTCGATTAGCCTCTACATTGCTTAACCAATGCAATACTCGCATACTGGTAGCGAAACACGCTTACACCCGCTCAATCCTGCACTTGCTAATGCACTGGCATTGGTGCTTGCATCTGTCACTCACACCCCTGGGTGTGAGCGAGGACCAAAATATTACCTTGTGATGCCTATTACATCGTACTACATGACTCCAGTATCAGGATTGGCCACCCATTAGGCAACAGCATTGCGTTCGACTGTACAGAATCAGCGGCCTGTCCAGTGACACAATCATATTTGTGTGTACCTCATACAATGTGCTCCCACCTTCTGATGCCTATTACATCGGAATACATGATTACAGTCTCGTAAATGGCTGCCTATTAGGCAACGGCATGGCGTTCCACTGTACAGAATCAGCGGCCTGTCCAGAGAATCATTCATATTCATGTGTTCCTCTTAGGCATACCTTGTGATGCCTATGACATCAGACTACATGACTACAGTCATAGCCGGCCTTAGGCATAGGCCAACTAAGCGGACACCTAGGAGACTGCTTTAGTGGGTGCACTTTACCAGTATTTATTTGGTGTAAGTAGATCAGGATGAGGGCATTGGGTGGTGTGTTGGGGGGTGCTGTTGTGCCATCTGCCTAGAGCACCAGTTGACCTAAGGCCACTCCTGACTACAGTATCAGGAATGGCTGCCCATTAAGTGATGGCATGGCATTCGACTGTACGGAATCAGCGGCCTGTCCAGGGAATTAATCATATTTGTGTGTTCTGCATACACTCTGCTCCAGTCTGGCTGATACATGGGAACCGAGACCCTGCATTACAAAAGAGTAGTTGGGTTATGGTAGCCACATCTGTCGGATGGGTCATGCTACCGCATACCTATTATAGGTTTGCCACCTTCTCAATTGGCCAAGGTAGGACTTTGAGGTTACCACCTGTCCCACTTTGTGAGGGACAGTGCAAAAATAATCAAGACATAGCACATGTCCAGATTACAGAACATTATTGCATACAACAGTTATTTTATATATAACACTTCTATATGTTATGTGAAGTAGCATAAGCAATTCAAATGCAACTAGATTAAGCTTTTATTTGTGCAAACAAGTATAATCCTGTACTATGCACAGCTGTAGGTATGTTTAGTCCTGGAACGTCTGACATTTCTACAGAACATGTCCCACTCTGGACATTTGGAAAGGTGGCAACCCTATAGGACCTGTATGTAGAGATGTCAGACTTTGCAGGGCAACACACCCACTGTCAGTAGAAAGGGGTGTACTTCACTGTTTCACCTAAATAAAAGGTTACTCTTGTAGCATTATAGTTGTTTATACAGTACCTATAACATTTAGGTGTTTCAGAGGAACATAATTGTTTTATGCTACTACTACAGACAATATAGGTAGTCTTTGCCCTAAATCACAGGACATTTGCCTTAATTACCATTATTTTGCAGGACACAACTGCCCACAGGTGAGTGTCCATCGCAAAGGTAGACAGATGGTAACCCCAAACCTATTATTCTATCAACTTTCTAAGGTAGTCAGAGGAACATGCACTTTCTTTCACTATCAGACCTCTCATATGAATGGGGAAGAATAAACACTGAATCAGGGACACTGAATAACGACCTCAGGGACACATTTAGAAGGTTGGTGCTATTAACCTGACACATTAACGGACACAGAGCACGTATGTATTCATACACATTGTCTGAGTTGCATGCAGTTTATGACTCTTACATGTTCTCATTATTCATTATGTGTATTCCGCCAACTTTCCTCCTAATATCACTAGTTCTAAGATGGTTTAGTTGAGACTGTGTTAAGATTCTGATTCATAATCATGGACGTCCCTGGTAATCAGGAACAGTTCAATGATATGGTCCCTATGTATTCCCCCAGTGGTTTACGGACTGTCCAGTAGATGTGCTCTTACAGTTTGGGAGGTATGGGCATCTGCTATACCCACATTGGAATATTACTTACACACACAGGGCAGTCCTAATACTTGTCTGCCAGCCAACACCTGCACGCCAAGTCCCATAATCGCATACCCATAGTTCCCCCACCTGCCACTACTCTACAGCATTCATCCTTACTGTGGGTGCAGGTGGATGCAGGTGGGATATGAACACACCCCATACACACTGCCCACTCTCCCCGTGTCGGGACACATGTTGTACGTTGTGTCAACCCATGTGTTATCAGACTTGCACAACCTACTGTTCCATGTTCAACTACATCCTGGTCATAATGGTGTTTCCCCATTGGTTGAAGGTACCAAATTTTTGGTGTCCCGCAAGGGACGTCGCTGTCCATGTTTAAAGTGTAGACCTTGTAGATCTCTCCCACTGGTAGTTTCCTGCCGGTGGTCTGGGAAGCAGTGTTGTATTTACATTTATTGCGTGTCTGTATGTCTCATCAGCCTAGCTGGGGAGGTGATAAGTAGACGTTTGTTGAGTGGACCTCCCACTAACATATGCCCAGTCTAAACATGTTACCCGTAACTGCTGTAACATAACCTAGGTTTATACATGTGTATATTTGTAATCCAAAAGAGAATGCTTTGTGCCAAGTGATTCCACCAAAAATTATTTCAAAAATTTATTCGTAAACACAGCCACATTAACTCATTTAAATACAACCATTAGAATTCGCGTTTTCGTCTCAACAAGTGGGACTTCATCAGATGACAACAAATAATACATTCCTTAATTAAATACTCTAATTCAGGTGTAATTAATTCCTTTTACCAATGGGGATAGCTTTCAAAATTTCAAATAGACAAATCAAAACAATTTTAACTACATAAATATTAATGTTGGTACTGAATAATTTATTTATTAAAAACAAATTAGTTAAAAACATTGTATTTGGTTATTATTATTTATTCTATGAAATCCTTTATAAAATTCATTGTGAAATTTTTATAACTCATGCATTCATTAAAAACTAATAAAAACGTGTTATATAAATATAGCAGCTTTTTGAATAATAATTTGAAGAGAGTTAGAATAAAGTTGTGCAATAGCACCATCTAGTGTGGAGGACCTATCATTGTATCAAATCTTGTTAGATTTTAATCTTAATATTGACCCTATGGATAAATATTCATTTAGTCCAGGAGTCCTGCCTGCATCTAAGCTGATCTGCCACCAAAGTTCCTTACTCTCGAGTATATCCTCCCATGGACCACCCCTAAAATCGGGATGTATCTGTTCTAACACAAAGAATAGGAAAGTTGCTCCTTGACAAATTTTAAAGTGCTTAAATAATGCGTTAGTTTCTTTTTCTATTTTAATGTCATAGGTGTGTTCATAAACTCTCTTTTTCAAGTTTCTCTCAGTTTTACCTACATAGAATGACTGGCATTTCTGACACACCACTAAATAGACCACCCTTTGTGTTTCACAATTATAAAAATTTTTACTTACTATCTTTCTTTTCCTACTTTCTAAGTATACTTCTTCTTTATTCATAATGTATGGGCATTGTGGGCATCTCCCACATTTAAATGTACCTGTCCTTCGAGTAAATCCTGTTTTATTAATCCCTGTTCTTTCTATCATATTACGAATATTAAGGGAATTCCTGTAAATCAATTTAGGTTTTATTACCTTAATTTCTTCCATGTCAGTAAAAGCTGAGAATTTTTCCCATTCTTTAGATAAAACTCCTTTAATATTTTTATTAATGGAATTATACTCCACTACTAAACTTTTCTGAAATATCTCCACAGTCTCTAAACTTCCATTACATTCTTTATCCAGTCTAGTACTGTCTCTCACTCCTTTTATAGGATAAAATCTCCCAGATCTGCCCCTTTCTACTTCCTTTCTAATGTCATTTATAAAACCTATAGGGTAGCCCCTTTCTAAAAACATGTTCTCCAATTTGTTACATTCAATTATAAAATCTTCGTCTCTGCAAGTCATTCTTGAACGCCTTACAAACTGTCCTTTAACTATGTTTTTCTTACAGTGTAAGGGGTGTGCACTGTCAAAATGTAAAAAAGAGTTACAATATGTCTCTTTCCTATATACTTTTGTTTCAAATTTGTGATCTAGTTTATATACTTCCACATCCAAATAATTTAAAATATCTGTATTCATGATGTAAATAAACTTCAAGAAACTAGTGGTGGCACTAATATATTCCATGAACTCCCCAAACTTATCTTCACCCCGACCCAAAAAATTACTATATCATCCAGAAACCTGTGATATAGTAACCAAAATTCCTTAAATTTAGAATTTATAATAAATTTCTCCTCCCATTTTGAAAGTACAATGTTTGCATATGTGGGTGCGCATGCTGCCCCCATTGACACACCTGCTTTTTGTTGGTAATATTCACCATTAAAAATTAAAAAATTGTATTTTAATGTGGTGTTCATGAATATAACCATCGCTATCTTTTCTTCGTGTGTCATCTCTGTATCAGCAAATATACTTTCTTCAAACATTTCCCTGCCTTCCTTGTGGGGGATACTAGAAAATAAATCAATAATGTCAATGGTAATGAAGGTTATATCGTCTTTGTAGACTTGAGGTGTTAACTCCCTAAGAAAGTCCCAGGAATCTTTCAATATAACTTTGTTGTTTACCCAAATATGTTTTGCTATTGTATCTACATATTTTGCTAATGGAACTGTTTTTGCTCCTTCGGCGGACACAATTGGTCTGAGGGGGGGGTCATTCTGATTTTTATGAATTTTGGGTATACCAAACATGGTTGCTACCCTAGGTTTCTTCACCTCCGGATATTTAAATATCCTACTGTCAATGACTTTTTCAATCACAAGATCTTGTATTAATAGGTCTATTCTTCTGTGAGCCACTTCTACCTCATTTTTAGAAACCACACTATATTTATTCCCTTCATTTAAAATGGAATTCATTTTTGCTTCATATAATATTTTATCCATTATTACAATCCCCCCTCCCTTATCCGGTTTCATAATTCTCACTGTTTTGTCCTTAATCAGTTCCATTAACACCTCATTTTCTTCTTTATCTATATTCTGGTGATATCTACTCTTATTCTTATTTGCGACCTTTCTTACTTCGTTTCCATTACCATTTCAAAATTCTTGATTTGTGGAAGCAGAGGGGGGTTGTATGTCGACCTCCTAACTAATTCTGGTTTCCCTAAGTGTTCTCTATTGAAACCAGCTCTAGAAGCAAGTATGGTTAGGTTGATTTTCCTAGCAAATAATTTCACATCCATTATAGTACTAGTAATATTCCCTTTCTTAGCTGGTATATATTTTAATCCTTTGCTTAAAAGTCCGAAATGTTCCTTGGTAAGCTTAATATTACTAAAGTTGTAAATAGTAAATCCTTGAAAAATATTCTTGGCATTATCTTGGATAATCTTGTCATAAATAATTTGGTCATAAACAATATTGTTTGTACTGGGAATCAGGGTAACAGATTTTAATATCTCCCCCTTCCCCTTCTCCCCTCTTACCTGAAAATTTCCTCTCTTTACTTGCAGTTGTTCATGGTCACGTTCTCTATCTAATAAGGGTGGAAATTCAGCATCATACCAAGATTCATCCTGTCTATTCATCATTTTCTTCCCTTTATTATACCATTGATTATTAAATACATTTTTATTGTTATTATTGTTATTATTAAAAAAAGCAGGTTTCGGGTAACATGTATCATTGGCATACTCCTGAATGTCCCTATTCAGCTTGCCCATTCTCTTTTGGATTACTGGTATTTGGTTTTGAATGCTTACGTTGTTGTTTTTACATGTGTATATTTGCTGTGACATATATATATATATATATATATATATATATATATATATATATATATATATATATATATATATATATATATATATATATATATATACATTAATATATACAGACATATCTGCATATGTAGTCATACATGTATATTCATATCTTGCTGTCATATATATGTACATCAGTGTGTCAATACATTCCCCGTTCATACACACTTATACATGAGTAATGGTGTTTATAAGCTTCAGAAGCATACTAGTGCCTTATTCATTATAACACCGACACACTCCAGTTATCTTGTAATCAGTATGTAGCACGTTATACAGTGGACAGATGTTGCTATATGTTCATGTACAGATTACCGATGGTAATTGGAATGTGATAGTGTGATTCAACCCGTTCCTCTTCTGCACAGCCTATTATTCCATATACTATCGATGTTTGTATGGGCACATTCCTATTATTTATGTCAACAAATGGAATGCATGTGTTACAAAATTTGTACGTCAACATATATTGTTGTCTGCATGTGAGTATGCATATATACCTATTACAACCTAGCTGACCTCCATGGGGTGGTCCATTAAAACCGGCCCATCCAACCCTGGCACGCCTGGATCCATAATTGCATACCCATAGTTCTTCCACCCCACCACTGTTAAATTTACACACGTAACATTGATTATCTACTTGTTATCGCAGCCATGACACACCTTTCCATACACATTTCCCTCTCCAGAGCTTTTGGGGCCCTACACACATTCTGTCCCACCTTGTATATTCACAGAGTCTCCTGCCATGTATATGTGCACATACGTGCCTTTCCTGGGGTTATGGGGTTATGGAATACGGCCATTTGCGCTTTCCAGTTTTTGGAGGTCCCAGCATGGGACTACATTCCGTCTGTGTGTAAAGTAGACCTAGCATTTCAACGATGTTACTCCCACTGGTAATACCCTGCCTGTGGTGTGAGTAGTGGTGCTCAGCTCACTCTTGGGCAGCTTTTTATGACATACGCTGAAAGCACTTTATAATACCAACATTGCTCTTGATTCCCTTCACATCCCTTGTGTATGCTTTACTGTTACAATGTCCATTCTTTATATATATATATATATATATATATATATATATATATATATATATATATATATATATATATATATATATATATATATATATATATATATATATATATATATATATTTTTTTTTTCCTCATGTATGTAGATATATATCTATACACACATATATGTGTGTGTGTGTGTATCAGCTGCATAGATAGGGACACAAAGAGGAGGAGGAGGAGTCTCAAAATATAGTAACAACAAGTATAACTCTAGGTTGGTTAAACAAGATTAAGCCCTGGAATTTATCTATATGCAAAACACCACAAAGTCCCACACCATATCCTAGCAAGCAAGCTCTATGTCAGTATCTATGTCCCTAGAATCCCATAGCTTGTACCTAGACCTACTGGAGACACTCATCATTAAACCAAATAGCCTATCCATGTGAGTCTTTAACTACCTGATATAGACTGGGAAATATATACTACCTCATGCTTGCAAGCACAATGATTCCTGGACTTTATTAATGCAAATAAACTTTACCAGATACTGCTCCCACCCACCGGAGGTTCAAATATATTGTACCTGGTATTCACCAATATGGGAGAGCACTGCACCCTAACCCACTCTGCCATCCCTGTCTCATGTCCTCACTGGTGAAGTTGGGCCACAAAGTGGTCTCTTCAAAATAAAATAAAATCAGTAACTCCAGCAAACCCTGCAATAGTTAGGAACGAATTCAAAGCAAAATATATGCTATTAAACAAAAATTCAGTGGCCCCCCAACCCTAAGTTCACAGCAACCTTTGCAGCATGCTACACAAAGACCCAGTACAACCATGACTGAAATGGCTGTATAGATGCTGCTGTGCCTACTAGAAGTAAGCCCAAAACAAACTCTAAATACAAACCACACTAGTGGAATCCTTACCTTAATGGTGTATATAACAACAACAAAAAAGCCATAGCTAAAATAAGGAAAAACAGCTCCCTTCATGACAGGAACTCAGTAATTAAACAAAAAAGGAATCTAAGAGGACTAATTAAGTCCATGTCGGCAACTTATGAGGTCATGATAGCCTCACAGGCTAAAAACAACCACAAGGCCTTCCTCAGCTAAGTCCAAAACCTCAAAGACAGCACCCATCAGTGTGGTGCCAGCTTCACTGAGCAGAGCAACATAATAAATTTGCTGGCTAACAAATTCAGCTCAGACTTCACCACCCCTATCCACCTCTCACCATGAAATGCCTACTAGCATACCACCCCAACTATTAACAGGGGAAAGGTCCTGGTGGAGCTCGCTTAGGCCAAAAATACAGAATCAATGTGCCAAAACAATATCCAGTGATACCTCCTAAATGGCTTGAAACATAATCTATCAGGACCACTTGAGTCACTTTTCAACTGTATCCTCAAAACAGGCTTTATACCATGAGAATGGAGGACTGGAATGATTATCCCATTTCAGAAGGGTGGACCATCAACCAACCCCAGAAACTACAGACTTATTAGTCTGACTATAAAACAGCAAGCAAAAAATATATAAATCCAAACAACTGCCACAGATATATGCCGCAATATGAAAGAGTTATATGCAACACAATTTATTTATCTCTTGCACCTCGACAGAATTGTGCCTTCAAGGAGTAAAAGATCCACACTGTGTCACCCCTATATATACACACTACAACATCAAATGATAATTAACTAATTAATTAAACAAATTGACAATCAAAATTCAAATAACATACTTCAAATTACATTCTTTGTCCAAACCATAACCTACTAAAGTGTTATATCTAAGTATATACAAAGTCAATTTACACAATAATTTATCTTTAATATCAATAAGATCAGCCACCCCATTACAAACTTGTTCCAAAATACTGCCTCTCAAATATATGGATTACTAGCATGGCATTTTTTGAAATACATACCCAAAGGACTTTCTAACTGTTGATTTTTTTTGTCTCTAATATGCTCCCTTAACCTAACTTTAAACAACATTTTACTTTCCCCTATATAAAACAGTTCACTTATGATATATATAATTCCTTTAGTATGACATGAAAATTCTCTATTAGGATAAAAACTAACACCATTTATTTAAGAAAATTTATTTACAAAGTATTTACATATCAAACATTTGCCACATTAGAATGTGACTACTTAGGGTGAAAAAATTTGCATATTAAACTCATCATATGGACAAACAAATTTACTATGTACTATCATGTCAGCAATACTGCATCCCCTTTTATAAGAAATACAAGGACGTTTCTTAATTAAATTGGAAAGTTCTTATAAGTTGCAGCAAAAATATATCTCTGTTGTCCAAACCCCTACCCATAATTCGATTATTATTGAACTGATATTTTTTTTATTCTGATGTATAACCTCCTGTTCTTTCCCCAGGCATGTATTCCACACTTTTTAAATGAATTTTTAATAACGTTTTAATCATAGCCCCTTTTCCTAAAAATTTCTTCTGTATAAAAAGTTTTTTTTTTCAAATTCCCCATCCTCATTACAAAGTCTAAATGTATAAATTCCCCATAGGGGAGTGACAAATTTAAATGGGGAGAGTGGTAGCTGCTAGCATGCAGAAAAACATCACCCTCAGTAACTTCCTATATGCTGAGGTTGCAACAATGCCAATATCCAAACCCATTACATTCAAATCCAAAAAGGATGTTTGTTTCCCACTTGTATACCATTGAACCTAAAACCAAATCTGTTATTTTGCAAATTATCAGTAAAATACTTCAATGAAACAAAGCAATTCGACATGAATTAATATCAAGCTTTTTCTCTACATACTGTCTAGAGAAGTATCCTGATCATACACCCTTATCCAGAAGTTCAAAATATTTTTGCAGCAATAATTTATATTTATTTATATCACATTTTTTATAAGTAGAAACATCATTCAAATGTGAATAACACATTTCTAAATACTGAACAAAATTTATTATCACAATTTTATTGCCATTATTTGTTGGCTTGATGATCAAGTCACACCTATCTTGTAAATCTTTCAAAGCAGACCATTGATTTTTAGATAAATTATATTTCATTTCATGTTTCATGCAATAAAAATCAGCAAACATTTTATCAACAGAAAAATCAAATGCTGCTATAAAACTTTGTATGGTCTCATTAGTAAATGAGGGTATAAACCTGCTCTTACATTTAATACCATCTGCATCTAACTTACAATAACCATTCATGATTTCCTCCCCCAAATCATCCACATCAGAAAAACATGAAAAAATGTGGTGTCAGTACTTATCTAAATCCCCCACTACACAATCATATTCCTGTATATTACTAAAATAATGCATCAAATAATACCTCTCAACCTCTTAGTGCAAGAAATCTGGACAAAGCCTGACAAAATGGAGGGAGAAAGGCCCAAAAAGAAGGACAGATTTTAAATATTGCTCTTACAAACTTAGAATGTTGCTAGAAGCAAGGGTTTGTGTTAGCATACATTTTCTGAAGGATTTGAAGTCTGAAACTCAAATTAATGTCATTATTTAGGAAGGTCAGTCCTCAGATCATCCCACTGATTTGCCAGAAAAGTCACACATTTTATAAGGAATAGCCCAAAAATATTAGGCAAAAATCTGTACATTTGAGAGGTATGCATCAAATACAACTTACATGCTAACTGGAACATTTCACATTTAAAAAGACAGTGACAAGGCAACACAGTGGGTACAAATTTCAAACCCAAATCCAAAACAGATCAAAGCACTTCAGACAATTCACATCCCAATATATTCCTAACTAAATTCGGTGTAATACCATAATTTTCATTACTGCTGCCTGGTTTTCTTAAAATTAGTCCTAAAATATCCCCTTGGTTATAGTGTCCACAGTTGCTGCTACCTCTTTTCTAATTGGTTTGCGTATTCTCTCTGGTGGAATGCCAACAAAAATGTTCCTGATGAGCCAGTGCATCCTGCAGTGCCGGTAAAGGAGGAAAAGATATTTCCTTCTGTATCAGTAGCGCTTGTTTGGAATATTTTTCTGACTAGCTGATGATGCAAAACCAAAGAATGATTTATTATGGAAATGATCAACAAAGATATAAGCCACCTTCAGACATTAGATCTAAACCCAGTATGGCTTTCTCAAGAGAAGGCCATGCCTACTAAACCTGGTGAATTTCTTTGAGAAGGTCAATGGATGAGGGGTAAATAGTGCATACCATCTTCCTAGACCCCTTCTTAGACCTGACTAAGGTGTTTAGTACAATACCCCACATATGTATAGTTGACAAAATCAATGAACTGGGCATAAAACCCTACATTACTCAGTGGAATGCCAGCTGGCTCAAAGACAGGTACCAGGACGTTAGAATTGGTGAGAACACCTCTATTATGAGATCAATAACCAGCAGGTTACCTCAGGGCTATCTGCAGGGACTGTTCCTATCTGTCATCCGCTTCTCGGAGGTAAGGAGTAATTTTAAGTCCCTTTGACTGACCACGTTCTCAGATGACTTGGAAATTAGGAGCTATCATAGATCCCCCCATGACACAAACATCTTATAAGAGGGTAAAACACAGACAAATGTCTTCTGACAGAGTCACAAATTAAAACTGTTTGCCAAGAAATGCATTATAGTGCCTTTTTGGAAAACTGCCACTCGGCTAATTACTGAATTGACAAGACACCCCAAACAGTTTGCCCAGTAGTCAGTGACCATAGAATATATGTAGACAATAATCTGGCCTTTGACCAACATGTGGCCAAGGTAGTAAAAAAGTCATTATATGTCACCCAACTTATAAGTAAGGAGATGGTATCCTAGGCCCAAGGAAGTCATAGTGTCACTTTATTTGGCCCTTATCAGGTCCACCATTGAGTATAATGACCCCTTGGATATGTACTTCACCAGACATATGCAACAGTTGGAATGCCCATAAAGATTTCTTACCAGTATAATCCAGGGTATAAGCATATTGCCCTATATGGATCAACTTAAAGCCCTATCTCTATACTCGGTCTCCTACAGGTTACTGATAGGCGATCTATACCTGGCATTCAAGGCGTCCTCAGATCCAGGTCTGATTGCAATGCCCATGATATTTAGGGGCACAGTTGGATTGGGTTACATAGCTAGACTTATAAAGGCTCTGTGGTCATTAGTCTAATAAATACATATGAACCTATGAACCACACCATTTTCTGCTCTTTATAATTGTATTAAACTTTAAATTGGAGGCAACATGAAATACGTGTCCTCTTCAGTCCTAGTCAGCTGGCTGGGCCATTTCTTCTACAGGGTGCATAAAGTCCAGAAACAACTGAAATCAAATAATTTGCAGCCAGACAGAGATATAGTCAGAGGTAATCCAGTCTTTTGAATGTTATCTTCTGAATACTCATACTTTCATTAAGTAATGCAAGGACATTGTGTTAGCTGAGCTTTTGCTACTACTTCTCATCTATATTCATGTACCTATGTTGTATAGACATATGCCAGGAGAAGGACTTCAGGTATCATTTGCACTGAATGCAACTTTTTACTTCTTTCCTATTTGCTGCACTATCAAACTTTTAAATTTTATCTGCACAAGTGTTGCAGGAAGCAAAGTAAGTAACTAAGTATTCTAAATATATATTTGTTTAAATGCACTGTTCTTGTTGCTATATGGCCAGAAAAATACCTAGTTGTATTGGTAAGAGCAGATTTCTTATGATTTTTTGTATGTTGTATGAAAAAAGAGCTGAGGAAAGCCCTGTCTGAAAGAACATTTGCGCTTTGTGGAAATGGCCTGCTAGTCTAGAGCAGCACACACATTTTAAAAGGCCACAAAGTTATTTAAAAACCAAAAGAAACAAAAACACACTTAAAATGTTATTGTCTGAAACATCTACTAGTCATTTTATGATTATATAGTCTTGGGTTTAATTCCCCTTCCATCTATTAGCCTATAGTACTACTCTGGTAAATTAACTAGACAGTCTTCCCAGCTCCCCAGAAAGGAACACTTGTGCTTGGTGGGCCTAAACATAAGTTCATTTATGTAAGTATGTATGTTTCTATTTATTTATTTATTTATTAAATTTGTGTATACAATTAATGCTATGGGCTGTTAGAAAGCTGTTTCCAGTAGTCCAGGTTCGGATTCTGTCAGCATCGGTTTGCCTATTTTGTGACTCTGAGCAAGTCTCTTATCCAAACATTGCTCTTGGTTAATCAGCAAATTGGGCTATGCTCCACGATAGTCTATGTCATATACAGAGATCCATAATGGCTGATGGAGCTAAAATCCCATGGCAGTAACATTTTTCATGATTACTGCAGTGCTTATTGCAATGCCATAAACTGATTTTGAACAGGACTGAAAGTAATTTACAGTCAAACTTGTGCTTATACCACCTTTGATGCATGCCTGCATATGAATAAAATAAAATAAATATATTTGCCTGCTAGAACATGGAATAGACAGCTAGATTTATTACATTTACTCTGAAAGTGTGGAATGACTGCATATATCAAAGCAGATTAAGCAAGCATGTATTTCATTTGATTAAGATATATTATCATAGTTCAAGTTTACACTCCTAATAATATTAAAATCAACTGAATTTTAAGGTCACACTGCATTGACTGTAGACAAATTGCATGTACTTTTCCTGGACTTAAGTCTTTAAAATGTGTTGTAATAAGAAATCACCAAATTACTAGTCAAACATCATGAAATCACATGATATGAATTAGGGATGATATGGATTGGTCAGTGACATATCATGTTTTCAGTTCCAGTTCATCAATTTTAGTACTCAAAAATCCGAAGAACAGTGTTTCCCCAGAATATAATAGTAGAGGATAGGATTGCAAAATGGCACTGAAGTAACGCTGCTGGACAGTTGTTTGCCTGGCACAGTTCCCATGATTCAGTGGGCTTCAGTTTCCACCATGTGTAATATGATTATTTTTGATTCTGCTCTACCCTGGATAAAAGAGAACATTTCATTTGCAGAACAACCTCATTTATGCACTATTGTGATTTTCACAAAGTTGTCTGTCAGAGTGCTGTCCTTATACTGCTCTAAGTGTACTGTTCCCACACAAATGTAATATATTCTGACAAAGTGCTTGATAGGGGTTTTCAGTGCAATATATATATTCCACAAACGACAGCAAACCAATGAACCAAATGAACGAAAATTGTGTATAGAAAAGGTAAATGTTTTAAAGAACTTCTTACAGCTAATAACAATAAAAAAAATGAAATGAATAAAATTGGAACTTATAAGTGTGGCGCATGTAAATGGTGCCATAAAATTCAAGGAGGGGAAAATTTATTTATAAGAAATAAGAAGTATTATATAAAAAAGAAATTTAATTGTAAATCAAAAGGAGTTGTATATCTAGCTTCGTGTGACTCCTGTACCTCCTTTTATATAGATAAAACAGAAAGAGCACTATCACAAAGAATTTATGAACATGAGTATGCAATAAAGAAAATGAAGATGAATAATGCGTTAGCAAAGCACATTAGTGAATATAATAATCATAGATTTTTCTATATGGCTTTGGACCATGTTGAAATTGAAGATAAAACTCCGTGGAATTTAATTTTAGAAGAAAAAGAATTGTTATGGCAAATAAAATTACAAGCTGATTCTTGGCCAGGCCTAAACGAGAGAAGTTCTATAGTACCAATTCTAAAATTAAAAGCATTAGATCAAAATAAAATCAAGGACTTAAATGTAAATATTTAGATTTAAATTTATGTATTTAAATAAAGGAAGCCAGTAGTCTATTTATTTTACTTCATTCTATTGTATGCTTTTCTATATTTATAATATTAATAAAAAAAATCTTATCTGTTGTTTATTTATTAATTCTATTATAATGAACTCATATAATCATTTTAATTATAGATCTATTTCTAAAAAAGTTTTTTAAATTTAGGATTTCAAGTTAATTAATTTTAAGATGGTTAATATAAATAATAATTTTTAATCATTTATATTTAAAGTTTCAGCTCAATATTCATACAATAATTAAATTAATTCATTTTGATGGTTTTAGATATTACATTTACTTAAAGCTAAATTAATTAAATTTTAATAGTTAAATATCATAATGTTCATGAGATAAATAATTTTATATACATTTAATGTAATTTATGGTTTCCATAGCTCATATATTTCAAACACCCATTTGCTGGCAACTGAGCATGCCCGCTCTCTTTTTAGATTTTGGGCGCGCTTTTTTTATTGGAAGGAGGTTATATAAGGAAGTGATGTCATTTAATATAATTGTCTGAGGAAGTTTAAAACTTTTAAATGAAGGCGCTTACATTTTTATTTGTTTTGTGTAGTTTGTTTTAAAAATTTTTAAGCTAGAAGTGTCTGTCTACGAATCGTTAAATAAATATATTTGTTCTCCGGCTGGTGACCTTTCGTTCATTTAGTGCAATATATATGTTCATCTACAAGGTGTAAGCAATGCGGTCCTCTACTCTTATGTATTTCAGTTCTAGTTAGTCAGGCAATTGCAGACAACAGTTCTATGTGGCACCTTCTCAGACTTGGAAAATAAAATAAAATATAATACAAATTGATGGAATCTCTGGAAGATCTGAGCTAGGTCCAGTTTTATTTATTTAACAAGCCATTTGTTACTTCTTTTTTATGTGTGTCAGATTCGGTATGCAAATGACTTCAAGCTATTTCCAGATGCATATGTTATACCTGTCATCATTATAAATCTGTTGTGACAGTTTTGTCTTATATGCACATCAGACTGGAATGTTTATTATCTCAGAGGCGTGCAGAGGCATCCACTCTGAAACATAATTCATTAACTAATTACTCCTTTGGAAATAATATGCTTAACACTGTTAGCAATTACATCTATTTGGGTGTCATTCTAACTTAAAATGTGCAGTACTCGTCACGTGTATTATGTACAAAATATTGAAACAGTTCATCTAGTTTTTAAGAATGTCAGAATAAAAGGTGACATGAGATACTTCTATTTTGTGAAACTGATAATGATCCTTATATTGTCTGCTCATCGTGGTCTTTGGCAAAGCATATGGGCATAAGAGTAGATTACACAAGGATAAATATGTAATGCTTTTAATTAAGTTGGTCTTCATAGCTCTAATTGTGCCATCATTCAACTATATACAAATCTGACTCTAATATCAAACACTGTTATATCATGTATCCATTTATAATAATGTACAATGCTCTCCATAGGTTCATAGGTGTGTACTAGGCTAATGGCCCAGGAGCCTTTACAAACCTAGCCCATAGGATTACCCTGACATTGTGCCTACCGACCTTAGTTCCCAGTGCCTCTGTCGAGTAGAGCCACTGAAGTGATCCCAGGATGAATTTTCTATTTCCCATCCACTCATCAAGGTTTCTCTTGAAGAGGGTGAGTGAGGTGCTCTGTTTGACATGTATGGGAAGTCTATTCCATAGCAAGGGCAGTCTCTGGGTTTTGAAACTGTCCCTCCAACATGTTCTGTTGATTGTGGTAATGAGGTTGAGGTCACTGGAGCATGTGGTGTGGAGGGATTGGGATTTATTTAGATGTAGCATTTCTAACAGAGCTGGATCAGACATGGCTTTGTATGTCAAGCAGAGATTGCCTCTAAGTAGGTGATATGAGGCAGAGAATAGTTGACGTTTTTTGAGTCTGTCCATATAGGACAAGTGCTTAAGGCCTAGGATCCGCTTTGTGAGGTATTTTGCGGCCTCTCCAGTTGTTGCAGGTGTCTAGTGAGGTACATGTCAAATGGGGCATTATACTTGATGATTGGCCTAATGAGCTAAGAGTAGGGGGAGACAATAACCTCTTTCTTCCTGGAAGCAAAACCCTTAGTAATGAGAAGTGCCACATAGAAGGACTTTCTGACTACTATGACAGTGTGGTGGTCAAAAAAGAGGCTGATGTCAACCTGTGTTCCCAGAGCTCTTATAATGCCTTCTGTGTTAATTGGACTACCATTAATGTGTACTTTGATCAACTATGTGTCACTCATAATTTATTTTATATATATATATATATATATATATATATATATATATATATATATATATATATATATATATATATATAGTTATTTAATGAGGTTTGGCAACAAACCAAGATGTCCAGGGACATCTTCAGAAGTGGGTTTGAGAAATATACTAGTTGGCGTTAGAGGGTTTGGAAATGGAAAGGGTTAAATGAAAAGGAGGAAGGCTTGGGAGGAAATGATGTAAGGGTGGGGAGGGACAAGGGATTTAGACAAGTGTAGCTGGGTAAGTAATCACATTTTGGTGTGAACTTGCAGAGGCAAGGTACACCCATTGCAAGCAAGGATGTTGTCCATATCCTTACTTGGATAGGAGGAAGCTTCTCTGTTCAGTGAGAGTGAGGATCTTTGAGCAGCCTATCTGTCCCTGGAGGAGTGGTCTCAGCCCAGCAACTAGTAGCTTATTGGCCATTTTGGGCTAATTCCTATCTCTTTCAAGTTCCCTGCCTTAAAACCTGCATTTGCGTGGTTTTGCGCATTGTGCAATGTCACGTAACATCGCACAGTGCCGTTTAAGCAGTTTTAAACTATTCCCGGATCCACAAAGTCTACTCTTCAATTTTTCCCTTAGAACTAGTTAAACTCTCAAAGCAAGCACTCAACCTTCCTCTTATAGCCCAGCACTTGCTCAAACTTCTAAAGTAAGCAATAACAAACTATAGCACTGTGCCCTTTTATACTATTTAGAAGTACAAGGCTCCCTATTTGCCCCTTCTGGACAATCAATAAACCAGTTCTTTAAACTATTCAGGCATGTCCAAAGGGCAGTTTCAGGTATACTCTCCAGTCCAGCTGGTGAATTTGGCAATTTTAAGGCAATGTTACAGTTGCCTTATGTACACAGACAACCCTCTCCTCCTTCCAACAAACTCAAATGTATGTGAGAGATGCAACTATACAGCCAAACTGGAGGCCGAGCTCTCACAACCCAAGACTGGCACAGTCAGTCAGGAGAAGATAACCACTCACACCATAAAACCAGCCTCACATAGACCAATCGTATCAGCAAACAAGACACATAAACACACAAAAACATACTCGGAGGCTCTAAATAAAAATTTGCCAAAGCAGCAGAAACCTCCAAAGCAGACATCCAAGTAACTGCTACCCCACAACAATATTCACGTATCACATACTTCACAAAGTTAGTGTGCCACACAGTCGCAGCCCTTAAGGCTAAATAACACACCAAATACACTAGTAATAGGAGACTCTATTGTCAGGCACACTGACGTCCTGCTCACCAGACTGAACAAGGAGAAGGTCACTGTAAGCAGCCTGTCGGTTGCCAGGATCCGCCACATAACACAAACACTCAGGTCACTCCAAAGCAAGTAAAAATATGACTCTGTCATTGTCCATGTTGGTGTGAATGACATGAGACATACCTCCCTGCACTACATGAAAAGAGACATAGAGGAGCTCTCTGATCATGTAGCCCAGGCCGGTGTGGCCCTGACCCTGAGGAGCATCTTGCCCTCACCAATAATGATGCCACAGTATAAAGACAAAATGATCAATTTTAACAATTGGCTAAGCTATTGGTGTCATTCAAAGGGGATCCAGTTTCTGTCAGCCTGGGATGACATGCTCGACAAGCCACATTGCTTCGCTAGGGACGGCTTGCACCTGTCACCCTTAGGCTTTCGAATACTGGCTAAGGCTCTTGCCACCCCCATAGTGCCTTTTTTAGGCAAGGCTCAAAAGACAAACACACCTCCATAGACAACACAAGAAACAAAAAAACTAAGGGTAATTCTACTCAATGCCAGAAGTCTAAACCTCAAGATGCATGCACTCGAGGTACTCCTCAGTATGGAGAAAATCAATATCTGTGCAGTAATAGAAACCTGGTTCAAGGCTCCAGAGAGCACCCCAGCACTACCAGGATATAGCTCATACAATGCTTTTTGGCCGCAGAACTCAGACCAAAATACAAAGGGCGGGGGAGTATCCATTTTCATCAAGGATACCCACGCCTTCAGGTTAGTGGCACTGCACAAGGAATCGGAAACCATCCATGTGCAACTAACAGTGGGCAAAACTGCTTTTCAGTTTGTAGCTTGCTACAAATAACCCACCTTGTCTCAGGACCCCCACTCGGCATTCCTGAGAACATTGGAGTATATGAAGGTCTCACCAAACACCATGATATTGGGTGATTTCAACTACCCAAACATTGACTGGGAAAACTACTCAAGTCCCAACTCCTTTGCCAAATGGTTTGTGGAGTTTATAAACATAAACACCATGGAACAACTGGTCACCACTCCCACAAGAGGGGACAATATATTGGACCTAGTCATCACCAACATTTGGACTCAATGTTCCATACCAGAGGTAACCCCCTCATTGGTAAGATCAGACCATAAACTAATCACACTGGACATCCACATCCCGAACCCGCCCCCAGTCAAGGAAACCACTGTGAAAAATTTATCAAAAGCAAACTTCACACTTCTCAAGACTGAGGTGGAAAGCTTCAAAGCCCCCGGGCTAATGGAAAATGCTGCCCAAACCGCAGAATCCTTTACAAATGCATTCTATGAGCACCTACAGGAATGCATGGATCGAGCCATCCCAAGTAAAACCAAGACTCACTCCTCCAAAAACAGGAGACCAGTCTGGTGGACCCCAGCCATAAATAAACTATACAACAGAAGGAGAAAACTATTACAAGATAGAGCAAAATCCCAAAAAGGGAAGGCATCCCTGATCAGTATTAGCAAGAAACTATGATCCCTCATAAAATTATCAAAGGCCAGCTTCGAAAGAAAAATCACCAAAGACTCTAAAGATAATCGCAAGGCCTTCTTTAGCTCCATCAAGAATTGTTTTCATATATATGTGGGGTAATTCCATTTTATGGATACCATTTTCAGGACACTCGTGTTCCCTAAGCATAAGGTGGAGGGGAAGGGGTTACACATGGAAGACAAAATGGTGTTCTGATGGGGATCCTTGTTCAGGGAGCAGCTTTTTGTGCTGTGTTGTGGGTGATGGGGAGGGTTATCACTGTTGTGGCTTGGGGATTCTCTTGTGAGGGAGACAGTGGAGATTGTTTTAGCCATGAACAACTGTTCACGGGCTGTAGTTTTCTGTTAATAGGTGCCCCTGAGCATGTGTATTGTATCCTGCAGTTTTAACCAGGTTGTCTATGCAAATGTCCATTAAACTGATAAGTTAATGTTTGCAGGCTGTAGCTGTACAGAGCAAGATTATGTGACCATTAGTTTACCAACTCCCTAACTTCAAACTGTTGAATGATATTCCATCATAGGCAAAACTGGTGAATTATACTTAATGAATAATGCTACAATTAGGAGTTGATTTACATTACTTCAGGAAATGGGTATTAGGTCACATTCTCAAATGTGGATAATGCGTCAAGTTAATAGAACTAATAATTTAAAGGGGCCCTGATATTCTGGATTTACCCTGAGTTGCTCAGATTTGTTCCTGATTGGTTTTCACATTTCTTTCTATTGTCTCATTATTTTTTCATAATTTTCAAACACTGTTTCAGGTATTTTGCTTATCTTCTATTGATGTGTCTGCCCATTCTCTTCAGTACTTCTCCAGAACATTTACTCCCCCTTTGTTAATACTTATCCCTGCATGGTTTCATTAGTTGTCCACATTTTAATAACTTCTACAGCCCTCTATCATATTCTAAGCTATTATTATTAGATCACCAACATGTGACATCCCAAAGTGTATTTCTATCTGTTCTCTAAACTTACATAACACCTCCTTCTAAGCCTTTATTTATTTTCTTACCACTGTCTTCATTATTAATGCAAATAAACTATTCAATAGACATTCCTGTCTCAATCCTTTTTGTATTTTTATTTTCCCTTTTACCAACCATGTATTATTATACTTTATTGTTCTCATAAGCGGATGTTACTATTGTCTTAATGTCATTATTTACACAGTAGGCTTTTAATATGTTTCACAATCATTCTCTTTTGATATTGTTGAATCCTTCTTTATGTCACAACTTATAATTCTTAGAGGTTCTTCATTTTCCTTAATATTCTAAACCATGGGCAGGATTCACGAAGGCTTGCACGGAGTCTAAGAGTAGTGTAAGACTCCATGCAGCCTTCGCAATCCAGGAACAGCCCAAAGTCCGTGTAAGAGACCAGCTAAAACGTCTGTTACACGGAGTGGGTGTGGATAAGCTAATCACCTCACTTGCAGCTGAATAGCATGCAAATTAAGTTAATTAGCGATCCAGGAAGCCCAAAGCAGTCCGTGTAAGAGCCGTTTTAGCTGCAAAAATGTACTCAGTTGACATCTGAGTACGTTTTTGCAAAAAACACAATGGAGCCATGTCAGCTCCAAATAAAGGGTGCATATGTGTCAGGCAGCATGCCAATGACCAAATATGTGGCCATTGGGAAGGTAACCTGATGCAAAAGTAATAAAAATATAATTTTTGTTTTTCGGCTATCGCAGATGTTTAAACCCAGCGCAGCCCAGCAAACGGGCTGCTGTATAAAACATAAAAATGAAGGTTATAAACCCACAAATGTGGATTTTATGCAATACATGGATTTACAACGCAGGGACCAGCAGACCAAAAACAACATGGCCACCGTTTAGTGGTTGCTAAGGGGGGAAGCTGAGTCTAAGACATGTAACTAAGCATTAGTAGGCAATCTGATGCAAATGAGTGTTAGGATACTGAATTCCACTGTCACATAGCAAATGAGCACATTCTGAGTAGTGTAAGAGTTACAGAAGGGGAGGAACAGAGTAGGAGATAGGTGACATCACAGGGGGGAATGGCAGAAAGAAATGCAGTTCATTGGAGGTCAAAGTTACATGACAGATGTCAGACACATATCATGGAAAGAGTGCCACAACATAAGCATGGGAAAGTCAAGAAATGGAAGGTGTACACTGTTGCCTACACCAAAGTTTCTTGCTGCGCGTGCATGCGCACATGTGCACGCCATGAAGTGCTAGTAAGACAGTGTGCGCGCGTGTAAGGCAGACTGAGCATGTGGGTGCATGTTGGTAGATGTTTAACACTGTTTGCACGCGTTTTAACCCAAATAAGAAGATTCTGAACTGTGCAAGTATGTGTGCACGCGTGTAAGCCACTGTGAGCATGTTTCTGCTGGTATACACGCTGCTCCCCCCTGAGGAAACAGAAAGGAAAAAAGGAAGCAACAGAATTAGTAGGAAGCTAGCAGGGAATACTGCTGGAGCTAGCAGGTGAAAACAATTAGAAGCAGGCAATTACACAGGCAGAATAGTAGCTCAGCCCAACACTTAAAAATCTGCAAATAGCAGTGCAAGATGTTTCTCTCAAGAGACACTGCAAGACAGGAGTAAGCTATTAGAAGTGAAAACTGAAAAAGCTGAACTCAGAGCAGAAATGTTAGGGGCTGCCATAGCTGTCATAATGAGACATTGGCGACTTGCTGAGGGTCGTGACAATGCAGATGATGCCAGACAACCCACAGTGAGAAGACGGAGAAGAGTGTACAGGCCCAGGGTCACCTACCATGGGTTACATGAACTGGTGATAGTAGAGTGCTATAGAGTGGACAGAGACCTCCTGCAGCAAATAGTGGAGCTGTGCAGGCCACGCCTCACACACAGAACCCACAGAGGAGAACCCATCCCAGTGGAAACCAAGGTATGTGTTGGCCTAAGAATACTAGCAACAGGTACCTTCCAGAGACCAACTGGTGATATGATGGGGGTATCACAGGCATCAGCCTCCAGGGTACTGCAACAGTTCCTGGATGCCATGTCAGCATATGTCAGTGATTATGTATATTTCCCCAGTGCCCGTGAGGTATTGGCCAGCAATATGCGTCTCTTCCAGCAAATAGCGGAATACCCTGAGGTACTGGGTGCAATAGACTGCACGCACATACGCATCAAAGCACCAGCCAGTGAGCGGGGTAGGGCCTACATTAACCGCAAGGGCTTCCCCTCCATCAACTGCCAGGTCGTGTGTGATGCCCAGAGCATAATAATGAATGTGTGTGCTGGCTGCCCTGACAGCTACCATGATTCCCACATCTGACATTTGACGCAGCTGTACCAGACATTTGCCAATGGGGACATCCCACACAGACACCTAGTGGGGGATGCAGGTTATGCACTGGAGCCATGGCTGATGACACCAATCAGAAACGCACACACACCTGAACAGGAACGCCATAATGAGGCACATGCACAAACACGTAATGTAATAGAGCGTGTGTTTGGGCTTCTCAAGTCATGGTTCCAGTGTCTGGACACATCTGGTGGAGCCTTGCAGTACACACCAACTACATGTACCCAAATTGTCATGGTATGTGCTATGCTACATAATATGATCTTGCGAAAACAGCTGCAGCAGGACCAGCATAGGGCTGGGCCAAACAGCCCCTCACCATTGCCAAGGCCATCACAGGCAGAGCGTGACTCAGAGGAGGAACAACCTGAGCCTGCCCCAGTAGGCAGAAGGAGGCATGCCCAGTATGCCCTGGCCTTGGCAAAGAGGCAATGCATAGCACATACACTGGCTCAGTAGGAACCCTGGGAATGATACCCCCTCTGACTCATTCAAATAATAACAGGGATGCCTAAAATGACATGTCCTGCTCACAAACATGTACAGGGAGTGTAATATGTGCATCCGACAGAGGCAGCCCTGCAGCACCACCTGAGGCATGAATGCCATGTGTTCAGTTATGTAACACCATGTACTATATGCACACCTGAGGACCCTGACTAACATCCTACCCTCACCAAGCATCATGCCACAATATGACAATGAGATGATCAAGTGCAATAATTGGCTGAAGTATTGCAGTTAGTCAAAGGGGTTCCAATGTGTGCCAGCCTGGGATGACATGCTGAGCATGACATGATGCTCCACCTGCTAGGACTGGCATGCACCTATCAGTGCAGGCCGTATGGATACTGACAAAGGCTGTTGTTACCCGCAGCATGCCCTGAATAGGTAAGGCTCAAAACACAAACCTACCTCCATAGGTATCAGAAGGGATAAGAACCTAGATGTAATGCTACCCAATGCCAGAAGTCTAAACAGCAAGATGCATGCAGTCTAAACTCACCCAGTATGGAGAATATTGTTATCTGTGCTGTAACAGAAAACTGGGTCAAGGCTCACAACAGCACCCTAACACTACCAGGTTACACCTTATACTGTGCTGTACAGCCTCAAAACATGGAACAAGCTACAAAAGGAGGTCGACTAGCAATAATTGTCAAGGATAACCACACCCCAATGTTGGTACCACAACAAGAAGCAGCATGGACTAGCAATGGTCAAGTAACAGTGGCTAAAACTGCCCCCCAGTTTATAGCCTGCTACAGACTACTATCCCAACACCAGGAACTGCACCTGGCCTATGCTGGAATACATGAATATATCAAGTCCTCCAAACCACATTCTATTGGGTGACTGAAAATACCCAGACAACATAGACTGGGAGCATTATACTAGCCCCAACACTGTAGGACAAAAGTTCATAGAATCCATAAACCAAAATGTCCAGGAACAACGTACCACTCCCACAAGAGGGGTAAGCATACTGGATGTGATAATCAGCAACATGGGTACTGGATGGCAAGATGAGAAGTGTATTGCTCACTGGTAAAACTAGACCATAGAGTAATCACACTGGATATACAAATCCTGACCACAGTCCCTGGCCAGAAAACCGCAGTGAAAAACATGTGTAAAGCAATATTTGCACTCCTCCAAACTGATGTGGAATCCATTAAAGGTCCTGTGCAGGTGCAAAATATCGGCCACACCTCAGAACCTGTAATACAGCCATTCCATGAACACTGCCAGGAATGCATGGATTATGCAATCCTAAATTAAAACAAGACACAATGCCAAACACGCAGGCATGTGGGATGGTGGACACCAGCCATAAGCAAACCATGCAAGAGAATGAGGAAGCTACTACATGATAGAGCAAACATAAAAAATGAAGTAATCACTGATCAGTAGTATGGCAATAAAATATGTCCACACATACAATCCACTAAGGCCAGCCACAACAAGTTGAATCTGTGAATCTTGAGGCAATGTTACACCTGCCCCAAGTACACAGACAACCCCCAACTCCCTCCAAGAAATACAAATATATGTGAGAGATGCAACCATCTATCCAAACTGGAGGCTGAGATCCCTCAACTCAGTACTCCCAAAACTAGTCAGGAGGAGAAGGTAACCACACACACCACAAACCCAGTCCCACATAGACCTATCACAACTGCAAACCAAAGACATAAACACAGAAAAACATTCCCGGAGGCCCAAATTACAAACACACCACACCAACAGAGGCCTCCAAAGCAGACACCCAATCAAACAACCTCCAAACATAGCACATGCAACACATAGTACACAAAGCTGGTGTGCCAAACAGTCACAGGCCAGAAGGAGAAACAACATGCCTGATACAGTTGTAATAGGTGACTCTGTAGCGAAACACACTGCTGTCCCGCACACCAGACTGAACAAGGGAAAGGGTACAGTAAGCTGCCTGTAGGCTGCCACAATACGCCACATAACACAAGTATGCAGGTCACCCCAAAGCAAGTAGAAATATGATGCAGTCATAGTCCATGCTGGTGTGAATGACCTGAGATGTACCTCCACGGACTACATGAAAAGAGACATAGATGAGCTCTCTGACTATGTAGTCCAGGCCGGTATGACACTGACCGTTTGCAGCATCCTACCCTCACCAAGAATGATGCCACAGTACAAACACGGAATGATAAGTTATAACAAGTGGCACAATTACTGGTGTCATTCCAAGGGGATCCAATGTCTTTCTGCTTGGGATGTCATGCTTGACAAGCCACGCAGCTGTTCCAGGGATGGCTTGCACTTTTTACCCCTGGGTGTCTGGATATTGGATAAGGCTTTTGCCACCTCCATATAACCTTTCGAAGGCAAGGCTGAAAAGACTAACCCACCACCCTACAAAACATCAGTGGAAAGAAACATAAGGGAAATGCTGACCAATGCCAGATGTGTAAACCCCAATATGCATGCTCCCGAGACCATCCCCAGTATGGAGAACATCAATGTCTGTGCAGTGACAGAAACCTGCTGCAAGCCTCCTGACAGCACACCAGCACTGCCAGGTTATACCACACAACATGCGTTATGGCCCCAAAACCTGGAACAAAACATAAAAGGAGGGTGAGTATCCATATTCAGCACAGACACCCCATACATCCAGGTAACTGACAATGCGCAAGGCATTGGAGTCCACCCATGTGCAACTAACCGTAGGCAAGACTGCTGTACAATCTGTAGCATACTACAGACCACACTCTCACACACAGGAACCCCACCCAGCCATCCTGAAGACACTGGACAGTATGAATGTCCCACCAAATACCAAACAAGGTACTCACAAATTACCACATAGGTGGTAAACCATTATGTATGGAAGGAGTAATCAGGGACCTAGGGACACAAGTGGACAGTAACCTGTTATGTGACACTCACATTGCCAATGTGGCTAGGAAGACTGTCTACATTGGACACCGTATCATGAAAGGATTCACATCTATGTCAACAGAGGTCATTGTGCCCCTATACTGTTCTCTTATCACACCCATAATCTAGTACAATGCCTCATATGGGATGTACCTTACCTGACACCTGCAGCAGTTAGAAAGACCTCAAATGTACCTCACCAAGAGGATAAAGGGTCTCAAATATATGTCATATGCTGCCTGGCTGTAGACACCCCAGCTGAATGCAGTAACATACTGCCTACACAGAGGCATTGCATGCCTGTTGTACAAGGCCATGTCCAACACAGGAGTAATGGACATGCTCCACCCCAGAAAACACAAAGCCATCAGAGCTGTGAAAGTGAGAGATGTCAACCTCAACACATAATGAAATAGGATGTGCTGGAGGGACAGATACATAACCCAGAGGCTCCCAACACCCTGGAACAGAATCCCACTCCATGTTAGGCAGAGCCCCTCAATGACACTCTTCAACAGGAATCTTGCCAAGTAGATGAATGATCATAGAGTTACACTGGGGGTCTTCACTGTGTCACGTCCAGACAGAGGCACAGCAAAGCAAATCATAAATGGCCATAATATTCACATAGCAAGGGGTGGCGAAAGCCACACACACTCTGGCTAGGCTAACAAATGCCCTAGGGTGGATAGCCTAGTATGAACCTATGAACCTATGAAGATACAAATTGTACAGGACACTAAGGATAATCCCAAGGCTTCCACAACTGATGGTAGGAACCGTGCTGGGAATTCACAGATATGCTCTGAATAACACAAATATCACAAACAACATACCAAACACACACATATTGCCAACATACATCCTGACAGGTGCAGTGCAACCCCCCCCCCCGAATGCAAAATATCTATCCCAGCAGACTGCTGGCCCCCTGACATTGCAGATGCTGAGGTAACAGCCAGCATCTACAAAGCAAAACACATAGCAGCAATGGTATGAGATGGTGTCCTGGGCTGAGTCCAACATGGACTCCAAGATGAATGGAATGCCAAATCACACTACTGTTCAATGTCAGCCTTACCACAGGATATGTACCCAAAGAGCAGTGTACAACAACAGTGGTCCTTCACAACAAAGGTGTTGCCTGAATGGATACTGAAAACTACCACCCCAGAATCCTGAGAAGCTTGGTCTGCACAGCTATGGAAAGGATCAGCATGTACCGCAGACAGAAAGATAATGGGGACCTACTGACACCGGACCCTACCCAGTGTGGCTTTCTTAAGTGCAGATCCTGCCCCTAAACATGTTTGACTCATTTGAAACAGTCATTAAGGTCATTGATGAGGGCAATGTTGTCCACACAGCGTAGCTGGACATTGCAAAGGCTTCTATACAATACCCTACGTGTTCATTATAGATATGCTCACCAGCTTAAATATAAACCCCTATGTCAGTAGAGGGGTTGAAAACCAGACCAAGGACAGAACAGACATGGTCAGACATGCTGCAGCCATGTCAGACTACAAACCAGATATAACTGGCATCCCACAAGGCTTGGTCCTGGGATCTCCCTCATTTGGTATATATGTCCCATAGGTACAGGCCAACATGGAAGGACTGTGTCTGAACATGTTTGCAGAGGACTACAAACTGCTCACCATATATGACCCTCCAGCTGACACAAGCATCCCACAAAAGGGCTATATAGAAACAGACAACTGGTGCTATAGCCATGTCAGCAATCTAATTGCAGAAAAGTGTATAGTCAACCCCCGTGGATATACAGTAAGTGCCCACCAATTACCACATAGGTGTTAACCCATTACGTACTTAACATGTAATGAGAGACCTGGGGACACAAGGAGATAGATTACTGCATTGGACAAACATGTGGCTGTAGTGTTCACAGAAACATACCATATACCACCTAATCATGAAGTTTGCTAGATCTAGATAAGGGGAGATGATTGTGGCTCTGCAGTCATCCTTCATCAGCGTTACAATTGACTACAATAGCCCCTGTGGGATGTACCTCAGCAGACACCTCCATCAACTGTAATGTCCCTAACAGTACCTCACCAGGAGTATCAAAGAGCTTGCACAGATGCCATGTGTTGCCTGATTAAACAAACTGCAGGTACACACACTGCCATACTGCCCACCCAGAGGCAAGCTGTGCCTGATGTATAAAGCCATGTCCAAGCTGGTATCAATAAACATGCTGCACCTTGTACAATCTGAATGGCAGTGAGCTATGCACATGAGAGACCTGAACCCCAGCACTGACTTACATAGGACAAGCTGTACTGCATGATCCATAACACAGAAGCCACCCCCACCCATGAGTAAACTCCCAGTACAGGCTATCCATAGAGTCACTCATCGATTCTCCTCAAGACGAATCTTGATGAGTGGATGGGAGATGGTAGCTTTACCCTGGGTATCACTGTAATGTCACAGGTAGACAGAGGCACAGTATACTAACCATGACATATGTCATGGCAAACTCCACTTACAATGTGTGTCGAAGGACAAACACACTCTATGACTAGCATTAGAAATGGCCTAGGGCACATCGCTAGTGTTTGCAAATGTACATCTATGTTGTGGAATACACTACCAATGTTGGACAAGCCTGGTTTAAGCAGTTCATATCTGAACATAACGCAACATGGTCAGATGTGCACAACTGGCCCCTAACCAGGCTGTTGTGCTCACTATGGAAATGTAAAGCAGTGACAGGACTAAAGCCCAGGATACTGTCCACCACAGTCAAAGTACTGAACCAGTACACTATACAGTACTACAGTGTTAGGTCAGTGTGAAAGGATGTTGACAACTGTATGCAAAGTATCCCATGCAAACCCTGCAGGCACAGTATAATCCCTGTTGTGTTCACACTCAAAGCAGTTGGACAGTAACTACACAACATGACACACAACACACAACCATAAACGGGAGATATTTGTTGAAGTTCACACTCATCCACAAATGTGGTGGGCTGCAGAGTTCATGATATGGAAAGCTCATACTGGGCATGCTCACACACTTTGATAAATGAAACATATGAGATAACATGCCACTGGAAGGCTGAACTGGGCATGCTCACACACTTAGACCAAATCTCAGTTTAGCAGTTGGCCACACATAGCTGGTGTTTGTACGTGTTATTCCAGGAACCAACCACATTACAGCAATCTGCCCAGTGCACACAGTTAAATGACTACAGAAACATACCTGATATAGTGGATCCCTCCAATATGCAAACATCTTCCACAGATACACAAGTTGTTCATACAAACAGGGAATGCTATGGCAATAAAGACCTGCAAACAGTCTATCAGCAACAAATAATGTGCATTTGACAATTAAACATATGGGTGTAGAGGTCAACACTAGACTGTTTGCCCTAGGGAATGACAGCTTAGCCAGAGTGTGCTTGGCGTCTGCCTCCCCACAGGATGCACATTCCCCTTTCTAAACTCTGATGATGTTAGCACCCTATAAGTACAGCAGGAGAAGGGAAATCTCCCACTAATGCGAATAGCGGGCTCCACTAATGCATCCGTCTCAAGTGTCCTACCATAGTTAGGTAGGGGTTTGAATCCTGCAAATGGCAAGTGTGTGTGTGAGTGGGGTTGGTGTGTGTGCAAGTCTGTGTGAAGAAAATGTCCCTTTTGGCAAAAAACACAATACAGGATGCATATTCCCCTTTCTAAACACTGATGATGTCAGCACCCTATAAGTACAGCAGGAGAAGGGAAACCTCCCAGTAATGCGAATAGCGCGCTCCGCTAATGCGTCCATCTCAAGTGTCATAACATAGTCAGGTAGGGTTTTGAATCCTATAAATGGCAAGTGTGAGTGGGGTTGGTGTGTGTGCAAGTCTGTGTGAAGGAAATGTCCCTTTTGTCAACTGGGAAAACACACTACAGGATGCACATTCCCCTTTCTAAACACTGATGATGTCAGCACCCTATAAGTACAGCAGGAGAAGGAAAACCTCCCAGTAATGCGAATAATGCGCTCCACTAATGCGTCGGTCTCGAGTGTCATAACATAGTCAGGTAGGGGTTTGAATCCTGCAAATGGCAAGTGTGAGTGGGGTTGGTGTGTGTGCAAGTCTGTGTGAAGGAAATCCCCCTTTTGGCAACTGGGAAAACACACTACAGGATGCACATTCCCCTTTCTAAACACTGATGATGTCAGCACCCTATAAGTACAGCAGGAGAAGGAAAACCTGCCAGTAATGCAAATAGCGCACTCTGCTAATATGTTCGTCTCGAGTGTCATAACATAGTTAGGTAGGGGTTGAACCCTGCAAATGCTCAGTGTGTGTGTGAGTGGGGTTGGTGTGTGTGCAAGTCTGTGTGAGGGAAATGTCCCTTTTGGCAACTGGGAAAACACAATACAGGATGCACATTCCCCTTTCTAAACACTGATGATGTCAGCACCCTACAAGTACAGCAGGAGAAGGTATGTGGCATGGACAATGACTGAGTCATATGTGTCCATGCCTCTGACTGACATGTATGCTTGTGTTATGTGGTGGACCACAGTGCCCCACGGGCATATCACTGTGACCTTCACCTTGTCCAGCCTGGTGAGCGTGACCACACTGTACCGGACAATAAAGGTAGCTAACACAACTGTGGCAGGTGTGTTGTCTAGCAGTACAGGCTGTGACTGTTTGGCACACAGGATTTGTGTGCTATGTGTTATGTGTGATGTGTTCAGGCATAACATATGCCTGTGTGCCAGCTGCAGAGGTGTGTGCCACTCAGGCAGGATGCTATTTTAAGGCTCCACGAATGGCCCAGTGTGTACACGTGCTTGTATTGCTGTCAGTGTAGGTCTACATCAGACTGGTATTGTAGTCACTGTAGTATTGCATGCCACCTGACAGGTTATGCCAGTACTGGGTTCAGAGTGCTTAGTCCCCAGTTTGGCTATGTGGTTCCATCTCATACATGTGTTGTACGTCCATGTGTAGGGGATAGGATTGACTGTGTACATGTGGCAGCTGTGACATTGCCACATGACCTACATATTCCACAACTGTACCATAGAGGTAACTGACAACTGTCCTGTGCACATGCTACCATAGTATTGTGATTGCCATGGTGATTAACAGCACATAGGGACAATGGGGAACAAGGTACATAGGTTCATAGGTTCATAGCTGCATACTAGGCTCTCTGCCCTAGGGCATTTAAGAACCTAGCCAGAATGTGTTTGGCTGTCGCCATCCATTGTAAATATATCTTGCCATGCCCTTTTCCGAGGTTAGTATACTGTGCCTCTGTCTATCAGTGACACAGAAGTGATACCCAGGGTAAACCGACAATGTCCCATCCACTCATCAAGATTCCTCTTGAAGAGAGTCAATGAGGGACTCTGCCTAACCTGGACTGGGATTTTATTTGAGAGTGAAGTGAGCATCTGGGTTATGAATCTGTCCCTCCAGCATGTCATATTTATTTCAGTGCTGAGGTTCAGGTCTCTCAAGCATGTAGCCCGATGGGATTTGGATATTCTCAGGTGCAGCATGCCCATTAATTCCAGGTTTGACATGGCGTTATACATTAGGCACAGATCGCCTCTGAACAGATGGTATGCCACTGAGTAGAGCTGGGGTTTCTTTAACCGGTCAGCATATGGCATCTGTTTGAGCCCTTTGATCCTCTTGGTGAGGTACTTGTGGGGTCTTTCCAGTTGCTGCAGGTGTCTGGTAAGGTACATCCCAACAGGGGGATTGTACTCAATTATGGGCCTGATGAGGGATGAATAAAGAGGCACGATGTCCTCCCCTTATGTAGATGTGACTCCCTTCATGATGGGGTGGGCTATATACAATGCCTTTCTAACCACTTTGGCCACGTGGTTGTCAAATGAGAGATTGCTATCAACTTGGGTCCCCAGGTCCCTAATTACTTCTTCTGTATGTAATGGAGTACCACCTATGTGGTACTTTGTGGGCACTTTGTTTTTGCCAAAGGGGATGACTATACACATTTTTGCATTCAGCTGGAGGCCATGGCTCTGGCACAAGTTGTCTGTTTCTATGAGGCCCCTTTGGAAGATGCTTGTGTCAGCTGGAGAGTCGATTATGGCGGCCAGTTTGCAGTCATCTGCATATTTGGTCAGCCACAGTCCTTCCATGTTGGCCTGTACCTCCGATAAATATATACCAAACAAGAGAGGTCCCAGGACTGAGCCTTGTGAGACACCACTTGTAACTGATTTGGAGTCTGGCATGGCTCCAGCAGTTCTAACCATGTGGGTTCTGTCCTTGAGCCAGTGTGCAATCCATCTAGTGACATAGGGGCTCATATTTAAGCTGGTGAGCTTCTCTAGAATGCCCGAGTGGGGTATTGTTTTGAAGGCTTTTGCGAGGTCCAGGTAGGCTGTGTGGACCACCTTCCCCTCGTCAATGGCCTTGGTGACTGTTTCAAAGAAATCAACCAGGTTTGAGAGGCAGAATCTGCCCTTAACAAAGCCAAACTGGGTATGAACCAGTGTCTGTAGGTCCCCAATATCTATATTTATGTGGTCCACGATGATCCTTTCCATAGCTCTGCAGACCAAGCTAGTGTGGCTTATGGGGTGATAGTGTCCAGGATCCATTGAGGCACCACCTTTCTGTAGAGGGACCACTGTTGCTGTACGCCACACTTTGGACACATATCCTGTAATAAGGCTGGGATTGAACAGTAGTTTTATGTTTGGTTGTAGCATGTCTTGGAGGTCATGTAGGACACAGCCCGGGACACTGTCTGGTCCCATTGATGCAGTGTGTATTGCTTTGGAGAGGGCGGCTCTTACCTGAGCATCTGAGATGTCAGGGGGGCAGCACTCTGCTGGGATACCTATTTGCCCTTTCGGTGTGGAGGGGGGGTGAGAAGTTTGCACTGAACCTGCCAGCTAGAATGTTGGCAATGTCTGTGGGTTTGGTGTTTCTATTGACATTTTGGACTACCTCTGAGCATATCTGGGAATTACCACCCAGGTTCCTAACATAACTAAAGAAAGCCTTGTGATTATCCTTAGTGTCCTGTGCAGTTTCTCTCGAAGCTGGCCTTTGACAATCTTATGAGTGCCTGTAGTTATTTGCTAATACAGATCAGTGATGCCTTCCCTTTTTGGGATTTTGCTGTATCATTTAGTAGCTTCCTCCTTCTATTGTGTAGTTTGTTTATGGCTGGGGTTCACCAGACAGGACGTCTGCCTTTGGAGGATTGGGTCTTGGTTTTATTCGGGATCACATGACCCATGCATTCCTGAAGGTGTCCATAGAATGCATTTATAGAGGAATCTGCGGTCTGGTCTGTAGTTTCCACAGGCCCGGGGGCTTTGAAGGTTTCCACCTCAGTTTTGAGGAGGGTGAATTTGCTTTAGAGAAGTTGTTCACTGTGGTATTCTGGGCAAGGGGTGGGGTCGGGATGTGAATATCCATTGAGATTAGTTTATGGTCCAATCTTACCAGTGAGGGATACACATCTGGTCTGGAGCATAGCGTCCCCATGTTGGTGATGATCAGGTCCAGTATGTTTCACCTTCTTGTGGGAGTGGTAACAAGTTGTTCCATAGCATTTGAGCTCATATATTCTAGGAATCTTTGGCCTAGGGTGTTGGAGCTAGAGTCATGCTCCCAGTCCATGTTTGGGTAGTTGATGTCGCCCAATATAATGGTGTTTGGAGAGACCTTCATATTTCCACTGTTCACGGGATGGCCGGGTGCAGTTCTTGGGTTTGGGAGGGTGGTCTGTAGCAGGCTATAACCTGGAAGGCAGTTTCACCCATTGTTAGTTGCACATGTATAGTCTCTGATGCTTGGTGCTTTGCCACCAACCTGGAGGTGTGGATATCTTTGATGAATATCAATACTCTCCCTCCATTTGTGGTTCTTCCAAGTTTTGGGGCTGAAAAGCATGGTATGAGGTATAACCTGGTAGTGCTGGGGTGCTCTCGGTAGCCCTGAACCAGGCATCGGTTACTGCACAGATATCGATGTTCTCCATGCCAAGGAGAGTTTCGGGTGCATGCATCTTGAGGTTTAGACTTCTGGCATTGGGTAGCATTACTCTTAGTTTCTTAGCCCTTGTGATACCTATGAAAGTGGGTTTGTCATTTGAGCCTTGCCTAACATAGGCACTATGGGGGTAGCAAGAGCCTTTGCCAATATATGAAAGCCCAGGGGTGACAGGTGCAAGCCATCCCTAGCAAAGCAGGTGGTTCAACAGAAGATGAATATGTGAGGGTGTAGTGCCTGTGATTAGTTAGCAGTAGCATATATGACTGCTCACGTGGACAAATGCCAGGTAAGTCATATGCAATGTGTCACAGGCAACGTACATGTGAACAGGACAAACAGTGACATTCTGTCAAGTGAGACATGGACATACATATAGTAAGCTATGCAGATGTCACTAGGAGTCCACAGAAGCTCTGTAACTATGCATTGCAGGTGGGATCAGTATTCCAGGGTAATTGAAAGCAAACATGCATGCAAACAAAGCTACAGTAAGCAGGGCTGCATGCAGTCCATTGTACAACAAACAAGCTGTACCACTTCCAGTAAATAACACTGCAAATATGCAGGCACTATGCACATGTACATGGAAATACACAGGTCAGATGGCTAGGGTCCAGTCTCAGCGCACACAAGTGTACAGACCATGTACTGTCAGGATGTACAATAACTGGATGGAAACCCATGTGCTCATACCTGCAGTAATACACATGTCAAATAACAGACACTGAGCCTTCACTCACTGGTTCCATACGTAGTAGGATGTGTGCTACCTGGCCTGCCACCACAGTATCCCTGACATGTATGGGGACTCTCCCTCCTGTGACAGTTTTGTGTGTTGGGGCTGTCTAGCATGGTATGAGATGTGAGCTTGCAGAGCTAGGGTGCTCCTGTGTGCCCTGTACCAGTCATGTAGTACTGCACACGTCAACATCCTCAAACATCCGCATTGCAGAGTCCAGTGTGGGCAACATGCCACTTGCAGTTTACATGTCCATCATTGCGTATTAATACATTCATTACCTTATCTCCTGTGCTACCTATGTATGTAGCCTTCTGTTGACATCCTTACCACCAGTATGCCAACATGGGCAGATGATTCACTATGGTACTTACCATGGGTGTAGACAACAGTACATGACAATCACACCCTTACTGCATCAGGCATGCTGTGATATACCCACAATTAATTCAGCACACAGTACTGTTAACAACATGATACTATTACTACACGTCTATGTAGTCACCCTGTGCATCAGCAACATGTTAGCCTGTACCTGCACTGATGTTACAGATTGCAGGAGGTGGCACAGTTTCATCATATGCACAGGGTGTGAACTTGCTATGCCTGAGTCAGCCACCGATACCACCGACTGACATGTATGTGTATGTGTGTTGGTGAGGGACAGCAGTACAAGGTGGGGCAATGTTGATGCAGTGTGTGCCTGTATGCGGTAGCCCTAGGTGTTGTCAATTCGCATGTGTGTATGGATGCACACAGTTCCACCTCATGGCTGCCATATACTGGTGTTTGTGGACAGCCACAGACTGTGCCTGCCAGGTCATACAGATCAGTGTCTCTGGCCATGGACATGGTACCTGTGCCTTGCAGGGGTGCTACGGACCGTATCCAGTACCAACCCAGACTGGGTACTGTCATCAGAAGCAGGTGTTTGTTGACTGGACACAGATCCCTTTCGGGCCTGGCCAGAGCCACGTGCACGTGGTCTCCTGGGGCGGTCTGACAGCACAGACCCAGCATTGCTGGGGCTGCTGCTGGCACTATGGGGGCGGCTGTGGCCCTGTTGTCATCCGCGACGACTGCAAGCTTCTGCTGTTGCTGGCATATGCCCACGTCGACGCCTCAACCATCCACCATCGCCCTGGCTCATGGACATGTAGTTGTGGAACCAGTCTAATATGTCCCCACAACGTCTGTCTATGACATCGGTGAAATTACGGATGGCAGCCGCAATGTCACGCATACTGTCAGTCATGGCTGTGCGACATGCTGTCAGCTCTCTCAGACCCTGTCTGGTGTACCGTTCCATACGTGACTGTGCCTGCATGACAGCCCGAAACATAGCTGAGGTTGTAAGACCTCTGTGGGCATGTCTGACAGGGGCAGTATGCCCACGGATGCTCCCACGAGTACCCCTGGACATCTGTCAGTGTGGCATGTGCCACAGATACCACATTACCCTGGTCAATACCCACTGTATGCTGTCCATCACCTAGGGACATTGGTGACAAAGGGTGTATTGGCAGGATAACTGTGCACATTGATGGGGTAGACAGCTGTGTACTGTCAATCGGCTGACCAATGGCGGACCCTGGAATACCTCCCTGTGCCATTACACAGATGTCATCATTATCAGTACCCATAGCACCTGATTCAGGTTCCCTGCTACATTAAACCAGAACAGCAACAGAACCTGTGGGAGGGAAACAGGAAACACAGTTTACAATGTCTACACATTACCAGTGATGCACACATCCACACATGCACAGGTCCAGACATGCACACATGCACAGGTGCACACATGCACACATGCGCACATGCACACATGCACACATGCGCACATGCACACATGCACACATGCACACATGCACACATGCACACATGCACCCATGCGCACATGCACACATGCACACATGCACAGGTGCACACATGCACATGTACACATGCACACAGTTGCACACAATTGTACACTACTCAGTATGCATGATATCAACACACAGACAAACCTACATGCATACAAAGAGCACTACTAAGTGAGCCTAATATTACTATTACTATCAAGACTATTACAGGTATTGTTAATACACACTCACCAGCATGGATAGGCTGCATTGCTGTTACACCGGAGGGACCTGCAGACGTGAAGAAACTAATGTCAGTGGGCACAACTGTGCCATTGTTACTGAGTATGATACAGGTCAGTAGTACAACAATCGCCTTTAACAGGTCAGCTGCTAATATTGAGGATATCACACTTGCACATTAAATACTATGGTGACAGCTACAAACCAAGGACACACCTCACACATGCATTAACTACCAGTGTACACAACAGTCAACTATACATATGGCATATTACCTGCACGCTCACTGTCTTGCTGCTGCGTGGCTCCAGCCTCCATCATAATGCATGTCTGCTGCTGTTGTTGTTGCTGGCGGACTGGAGCCACTACACTCATGAGTAGTCCCTCCAGTCTGGTGAGTGGGGGATGTGTATCCACCCCACCACCTGTGGCAACCTGTTGCCTGTGGATATGCGATGCACGCTGACAGACATTTCTGATTAAATCACTGCAGTGATGTCATACCTACTCATATGTCCTATTATGCCTGCCTATGTCATTTACCCGACGGACCAGGTCTTGCCACAGTGCAGCCCTCTCCTGCTGATTCTGGCTGGTGTGGGAAAAGAGTATTGCATAATCCTGCACCAGGCTCTGGTGTATCTCCTCATCCTCAGCTGTGGAGTAAGCGGGATTCCATGGGTGAGCCATGTACCTGAAAAAGAAAATAACCTGATATCAGCAATATATGTCAGCAGAATTTGGCACACATACTACACATGCTACTCGACTGTTATGATGCAACATATCTCACATATATAGCATCTGTCTGTCTATTGGTGGATACACATGTAAATGGCCAGGTATCAGTGCTCAGCCAGCAACTGTGCAACAGTACCTGGCACACTCCATACGACATACTACCAAACCCCAGCAGTCAGAACACTGACTCAGGTCCAGAGCACCTCCTCACTCTGGGGGTTTGTATCTAGGTACTGTATGGCCTACATCATCAACTACTGTGAGCTGACCACACACTAATTGCCCTGGATATACATATCCCACCTTCACCACCAGCACAAACGACTATAGTGAATAACATTTCAGATGCAAACTTTACACTTTGTAACAGTGACATGGTATCCTTCCAGCCCACTGGGCCAGTGGCAGAAACAACCCACAATGCTGACCCCTACACAAATGCTTTCTACAGACATCTCCGAGAATGCATGGATCATGCAATCCCATATATGACCAAGACACTCTCCACAAAGGGACAGCATCCTGTCTGGTGGAGCCCAGCCATAGACAGATTGTATTACTAAAGATGGGAGCTACTGCAAGACAGAGCATAATTCCATAAAGGGAAGGCATGTCTGAGCAGCACTAGTAAGGGTCTATTTTCCATCATACAAACATCCATGGGCAACTTTGAGAGGGAAATCAAGAGGGACACTACAGATAACCAGAAGGCCTTCTTCAGTTATGTTAGCAACCTGGTCAGAATCCATCCTCTATGCCTATAGTTAGTACACAACAACAAATATTTCACTGAAACCACAGATATTGACAACATTGTGGCAGACAGGTTCAGTGCAGGTGTCACCCTGCCCTCTCCCCCAAAATAAGACATAGTTATCCCAGCTGACTGTAACCTCCCTGTCATCATAGATGTCCAGGTGGGAGCCGCCCTCATGAAAGCAGAATACACAACATGACTGGGACCTGATGGTATCCCCAGTTGCATGCTACATAAACTCTGACAGGAGCTAAACACACATATAGAAGTGCTATGTAACACTAGCCTGACTACAGGATATGTACTTGTGCACTGGTGCACAGCAGCAGTGGTTCCACTCCACGAAGGAGGCACCTCAACATACCAGTACAACCAGTACAATACAACACAATACATTACATTACAATGCAATACTATACAATATGCTATTGCCCCTGGGACTACAGCAGCATACTGTTCTGCTACCCTGACCATTGTGACACATGTGGTGTGATGGTACCTGCTGCTGTCACACAGTTACACAGGGTGACTCATATGGCATATTACCTATCTGACTAACATTCAGCAGGGGTATGTGTGACATGTACTCATGGGGAGTCTTGCTTCATAACACTGTGTGGTTTATTGCAGGGTATGTCTTATCTGTGGGTAGGAACTTTTACCTACACATGTGCTCTCTATTGCAGTGCCATGGACAACACACAGCAGTCATTTAGGTTGTGGATGGTGTGAGGTGTTACTATGGTTGTTGGACAGCTGTCATGGGTGTGACTTACGTATGTAAATCCGGGAGTGGTAACCTCTATGTGGGTAGTATGTGTGTACTCTGTGGTGTTGTCAGTCACTGTGCATTGGTAATGTGTTTGAGTGCATTGTCACAGTGTTGTACATGTCACTGTGTCCTTATCCATATCTGTAGCTGTCATGTGAGGTCCATACCATGGCATCCATTATGTGGTGTGGAGGGGTACACCGACCTACATGTCCATAGCTGACACACCATGTCTGCTGACACATACCATGTGCAGGTATTCCAGGAATAGTGTGTCACTGTGAATATCATTGGGGGCACTATTGTACACATTTATGACCCTGTTCACCCCTGACACATGCAGTGGTGGGCAGCCAATCACATATCTGGTGGTTACTGGTGTAGGTGATTTGAAATGGGGTATGGTACTCCGGTTTTGACACTGGTGTTCACTCCATGCCTTTGTCACCAGGCACCTGTTGCAATACATCTGTACACATGTGCCCCACTCAGAATATATATAATCTCTCTCTCTCTCTCTCTCTATATATATATATATATATATATATATGTATATAGATATATCTATATGTATATATATATATATATATATATATATATATATATATATATATATATGTGTCTGTATACATATACACATATATATATATTGATGTACATATATTGCTATAGATATGGAGAGGGAGGGACGCAGAGGGGGTGAGAGTGACAGAGGGGGTGGGACAGGGGGTGTAGATGTCGTCATATACAGTCATACCTGTAGATAGTCAGATCAGTCTGTCTATGTATATGTATCTACATATATCTATATCTGTATGTGTGCATTACATATATATGTTTGCACATATTCTATCTATCTATATCTGTCTATGTATTCCTACATCTCTCTCTATGTATGTATACATATATGCATATCATATATATATATATATATATATATATATATATATATATATATATATGTATATATATATATATATATATATATATATATATATATTTATATAGATATACATACATACATACATACATATTTTGACATACATACGTATCCATATGATAGACAGGTATATTAACATGTTTGTCTACCATACTGTATACACACACCACAGGTGAGAGTGGTATGTCAGGTGAAGGAAGTCGGTATAGCTGGGGAGGTAGGTTGGGTAGGTCAACAGACAAGACAAACAAGACACATACAAGGGTGGTGTATGACACATGTGGGGGGGGTTACACAATTGACAGGGACGGAGGTTTGGATATCCAGAGCCCATGAGCCCACAGATGGCAACAGTGGAACTGATATCCCCACCCATGGGCAGTTGCCACTGTTCCTTCACTGCCCAGGATGGGGCTTTGCTTGGGGCTGTGTAGGCCGGGCAACAGGCATGCCCATAAGTTGTGCCACCTGTGCCTCAAGCTGGCATAGGGGCTCAAGAACAGAGTCCCGGATCTCCCTACGCACCACAGTCCAGACGCTACAGAGGGTGAGTGGTGGTTCTCTTCTGGCCACACTTGCAGAGGGGGTACGGGCCCCATCCCCTGCAGCGCTTCCACCCGCAGGTGGCACAGGGCCACCGGAGGATGGTCCAGACTGGGCACTAGTGCCAGGTGCACTCGCCAGCTGAGGTGGGAGAGGTGGGTCCGCTGGAACCCGCCTTCCCTGTCGTTCTATGTTTTGCATTATGTCATGACAGTTTGGGTTAGTAACATACAATACCATTCGCAATTAGTTGTAACAGCATGCATTAGTATTCCCATTAACCAAACACCCAGATATTCACACCATTGAACAGCAAGAATAACACATGCATAATTTGAACAGCAATACACAGTCCAACAACATGCAGGGTTGATTGATGGAAACAGGCCATCAGGTTTGGATGTACGAACAGGGCAGATGCATCAATGGACATGCAAATATTTATGACCCATCAGGACAAATGTCCATGGGTGTTAATTGTGATTGCACATACCATTTTCACGTGGAATGGATTATATGTGGTTATAGGGTGGGGTGAAGAAAATATTAACACCTTGGAATACCAATACATATGCTGTATATTTCTAATAGCTACAGATATATACACACTACTGTTCTAACTACAGTTTCCTATATGATAACTGCTTCAATTTGGTGATAGGACTGTTACTGCTACATCAATATACATTTTATTGTTATTCATACACGTTCATATCTGGCTTTGTTCAGCTACATCATCCTGCTACATTTGCTTTATATAGCTATAGACAATTGTGGATGTTTGATATTTCAGACAATCATACTATCTGCATATTGCAGACTGAGAGCAGCATATCCAGATTTTGGGATACACATTCCAGCTGCAGCAACACTTTGGACACATTTCGCAGTTTGGTTCTACTTGTCACATTCATTTCATTCTTTACTGACTGCAGTATACTTTATACAGGGGTTATTACTACTTTATTGGTGGATTCATAACTCTTTCTCACACCCTCTCACTTGTTTTCATTTTACTATTCAGGATGGTACTTGCTTCTAGGCTTTATTGACATGTTTTACCTGTAGTTATTACAGTCCTTTCCAGCAGTCTCACTTCTGTCATGTTTCAGTATTTCAACAGGGATATATTTCACACATGTGAGTTGCTCATCTTCTGCAGCTGTACTTTTCAGCCTGCTGCAGGTTGTGCACTATGATATTATAGGTGGGGCATCTTTATTTCAGAATTTATTTCAGACATTTTCATTTTTCTGTTTGGATTTCAGACTGCAACACACTTTTGTAATCAAGCAATATTTGCAAACACTTTTACATTGTTACTTGCACATTTTATTACTTAGTGACTACACTGCACTCTTTTGCTAACTGTCATACTTTTATATTTCTTTACAGTTACTGGGAGTGGATTACTGACCTGCCTGGTGGCGCAACCGCACCAGCCTATCGCCATAGGCTCTGCGGTTCGCAGAACGGACACCTGCAGCTGTAATATAAATGAAGTAATATTGGAATACACATCTCCATAATATCAGCTAATTTAATTTCTTACATACATAATTAAATGTAACTTATTCAGTAGTAGGGCGTTGGGCATTTGCCGGGCCTCCTGGATCCAAAGGTTCAATTGGTCCTGCTTGCGTCTCTTCAGGTCCGCTTGGTGGTGACGGACCTGCTCACCAGTCCTTGGAATCCCTGTGGCACTGGTAAGATCATGAGCCAACCGGTCCCACACCTCAGCCCTATATGCTCCCCACAGGACCTGGCCCTGCATGAGTTGGGCCTCATGATTGTGGACTAGGAGCCAGACCATGCATCTGGACTCCTCAGCGCCCCACCTCTGTGCTCAAAAGCAACTACCCTCACCTACACCTGACATTCTGGCTGCAAGTCAGTTCTACAATTGTTTATGCTGTGTATTCCCTCCTATGGGGCTTATATATGCCGTTTTTCCCGCAATTATCTGTGATTGGCCATTTTGGAATTGTATCCACTTCACAAAACCTGCTTTCTCATGCTCCACTTTCTATTCATTCCTATATATTTGCTATTACTGCATTTCTGAGTACAGCTGTTGTAGCTTAGTGGTTCAGTACCTTGACTATGGTGCATGGTATCCTGGGTTCGAACCTGGCTACTGCTTTTTATATTTTATGACTGTCTAGACAGGCTAGGGGGTGTGTCTGTGTAAAGGCAGTTTTGTTACAGCTTGCTCAACGTTGCCCGTCGGTTAGCTCGTTAGCACGGTGTGCAGCTCCGCGCAAATAGGGTGCGCTGGCTTACACCTCATTTGGCTGTCAGCACGCATAGTACGCTCAGCTCAGGTAGGGGCCCACATTTTCAGCATGTGAAACCACTGCTCACCTACGGGCACTCATTTTGCACCTGTTAAACCACTGCTCACCTACGGGCAGATGCACTCACCTTGTTAAACTGTAGCTCAGCTATAGGCACAGCTGGCATTTTTTTATTGTTTTGTTACCTCACATTTCTTCAAAATAAATGGACTAGTTCATTACATTTTACATAAAATGTGATTTTATATGTGTACATTTTTGTCAGGGACTTGTTTCATGCTTATTTTTCTAAAAATAAAAGTTGGTGTTGTGGGGGCTCGAACCATGAACGCCTGCTCTTCAGCTGATGTCTCTACCGCTACACTATTGCTTCTTGGCTTACTTTGCATATTTAGTTCTTATATACTTTCCCACTGACTGCTAACTGTAGCTGCGCTACGGGCACGCCCGCGCAAATGAGCGCACTCACGGTTAAACATCTTTACAATTAAAAATATATATATCACATGTTCATTTATATATTTTCTGTTCATAGTCTGTGGGGGCATGTGTTGTGTTGTGTTTATTCACATTTCCGTGGACTGTGTCGTGGGTGTTTACTTTGGGCACTTTTACTCTTCTGGGGGCGTGTCCGCTTGCAGGGCTCGGCCTACGGACATGTCCCCTACTGTCTTACACAGACCGTGTTAGACTTAGATGTGATTCAGCATGCTCTCATGAATATGCAGAGCATGCTGACATCACTCCGTTTAACTGCAGCTTCCGTGTAAGAATTATAACTCTTACATGGAGGCTTCATGAATCCTGCCTCATGTCTTTAATAATCATCAGCATCTCTTTAACTTGCCTTTTATTAAATATAACTATATGTATATCTATATATATATATATATATATATATATATAAATGAGTCCACTTCTTAATCTCGGAGCCAGTAATACTGCCGTCCAAATTCTTGAGTTGAGAATACTGACAACACACAATCATGAACAGTTCAAGTTTCATGGGGCAAGTAAGAAATGTACAGCCACCAGTTACTGTGTACAACTACTGGCATAAGGTGGCAGTTATGTGAATAAGATGAAAAGTAATGTCTCCGCTCTCCAAAGTGTCCTTTAGCAACGTATAAAGTCAGGAAACTCAAAGTGAAAACCGCAGGACACACCACGAGAAGTTCCAACTCAGCTTTATTGTGAATATAAAAAAGATAAGCGCTTTCGCGTGCTGGAAATGCACGCTTCTTCAGATCTCATTTAATGTCACAAAATACTAGCTTTTTAAAATAAATAACAACCAATAACAATTCTTCAATTAGAAGATAATTGACAATTAATGCTGTGGCTGTTCTTCAATAATGATAGTACGCATCATGTTGAGGTCAATGTTGGTGTAATCATAAATCACTGTGCTTTAAAAACATACTAAATCTTAAAAGTGTTAATAAAAACAAGTTAGTCAGACTAAACCTGTGACAGAATTTTGTTCATAATAAATAAATAAATTTCATATACTTAGATGCACGCTGATGCTGTCAGCTAAAAACTATCCTGGTAAAAAACATATAAACAATTATACACCTAAAATCAGTATTAATTCACATCCTATTTTGTGTACAAAAAATCAACCATCCTTCTCATTTGTTTAAAAGTGAGTATTTACTTGTGCATTCTATTGGCGCCTTTCTTGACTCTTATAGGATGATTCTAAACAGTGAAAGTGTAATACGAATAAGTTATATATACATTAAATCCTGTTTGGAAGGTTACCTGGTGATGCTTAATCGTCTGAGCTATTCTGCGAGACTGTTCAAAAACAGTCTCATCTGCCATGCTGTTCGGCTGAGATTTCTTCTGACCCGATTAAGCATCACCAGGTTGATTTAGTATGTTTTTAAAGTACAGTGATTTATGATTATACCAACATTGACCTCAACATGATGCGCACTATCATTATTGAAGAACAGCCACAGCATTAATTGTCAATTATCTTCTAATTGAAGAAGAATTGTTATTGGTTGTTATTTATTTTAAAAAGCTAGCATTTTGTGAGATTAAATGAGATCTGAAGAAGCGTGCATTTCCAGCACAGCTTTATCTTTATATTTACAATAAAGCTGAGTTGGAACTTCTCGTGGTGTGTCCTGCGGTTTTCACTTTGAGTTTCCTGACTTTATACGTTGCTAAAGGACACTTTGGAGAGCGGAGACATTACTTTTCATCTTGTTTTGTCTTTACACTTGTGTCTTCGTTCTCACGCTATGGAGAAGGGAGATATTGAGCTTGGCTACAACCCAATGAAATCAACGGAGTTGCCGAAAATAGAAGCCTTTTTACCGACGAACAATAATCCACTGCTAGCCATGGACTTTCAGGATATGGTGAGCATACAATCAAGTAACAGTTTAAACAATTTTAATACAACGGAATTTCTAGAAGCTATGAAGGAACTGGAAAACAATTTGTTTAAACTACAGAGACTGTCATGGCAGAAAAAACATCTACAAGCATGCACACACTTTAAAGTTATTCCGAGAGGAATGCGAGTGTTGTGCATGCCAACATATGGTCAAGCCTATCTGGACCTATTGAAGAAGTGGCAAGACTTGAATTTAGAAGCAAGTTTTAAATACATCAACTTACTGATTGATTACTTCGATCCTATTATACTAGATTTACAAAAGAGAACAGATGAACTTTATATTAATATAACGGAACACTTCAAATCTGATCTATGTACTAGGAAGCTGAATCAAGTTTTGGTACAAATTAATAGTTACAGTGATAAACTCAAAGCTATTAAACAACGTAAGCTCAATAGGGACGTAGAAGATTTCCGAACCGGTAACATTTTTGTTTGGCCTAGAGCTCAAGAGTCCAATAACGTGAGAACACAATATAACAGCAATAGATGGCAACACAATGAGCCCTCCAGATCAACTGAATCAGGAACGGGAAGCCAAACAGGTCTGTCTTTGGCGCCATCGCGTTTGAACACGCCCAATCCAGTTCAAGCTAGCACAGTAGGAACACTAACAGCATCGGAAGGCCAGGATTTTAACACACCGCCTCCGAACCAGTTGGCGCTCCTACCGGATGACGATGCCAATAGAACAGGAGCAGTGAGACGCATGAATGTCGTCTTCAACAGACTACCAGAGGCCCCTTTTCCCATCAGAATGGAACAGCGTTTCAGAGGGAGATCAACAAGCAGAGGGCCCAGGAAAAGGATAAATTCGTCAGACAGGTATGGGCAGCAGAAAAAACACATGTTTTGACTGACTTGGTTTTTAATTGCTCTAGTATTACTCTTTCACCATCTGACTATTCCTTGTTGAATCGAGGATTGAGTTATATACCCTCACAACCCAGTGCACAAACAGAAACTTTCTGTGACTTAAGGCTATTTGCAAGGAATCTAGCGCTAAAAATGTTTTTTGGCAGCACTGGACTTATGAATGCGGCAGATGAGAACAAGATGACTTTTGCATTTAAACGAAAAAGTACTTTTTGTCCTCCACTTCCACATATGGTGGAATGCTTTGTTAAATCTTGTGAAGCCGATATGTATACTTTTTATTCCTCTAAGCATGTTATCAACAAATTCTGCAACTTAGACAAGACTGAATATTATTCTTTGACTAAGTTAAGTAAACATCACAACGTCATCATAACAGCAGCAGACAAAGGGGGGGGGGGTCATAGTATTAGACAGGACTGAATACATCAATAATATTGAACACTCATTACTATGTGACAGTTACAAGGAGCTTACATTAGAACAAGTACGCAATATAATTGCAAACATTCATTCAGACTTGTATGATTTGCTTATGTGTCGACAGGTGAGTCAAGAAATGTTTGAATTTTTAAGCATAGATGATCCCCTTGTACCAGCGTTGAAAGGTCTACCTAAAATACATAAGGGGACCAGACCCATTCCCATGAGACCAATAGTGGCAGGGAGACAATGGGCCACATACAACATTTCACTTTTCGTTGAGAAGATGCTAAGACCTATGGTAGACAAAATAGACACAATTTTGAAAGATACACAACACTTACTGAATGACATTAAGCAATTTAACAGACAGTGTCTAATACAGAACTCCTTTTACCTAGTGACCTTGGATGTTTGCAATTTATTCACTTGCATATCCAATGAATATGGGATGCAAGCAATCCGAGAAGTTATGGTGTTAGAAAGTGGCTTTTCTAATGACAGACAAATTCTGATTGGTCAGTTGTTAGATTCTGTATTAAACAACAATGTGTTTATTTTTAATCAGAAATACTACCTGCAGACATGGGGTGTGGCCATGGGCACCCCATGTGCGAACTCTTATGCCAACCTGGTATTACATTTCTGGGAAACACATTGTTTGTTTAACAATGAATGGATGAATAGAATATGTCTATACAGAAGATTTGTAGACGATATTCTACTGTTTTGGCAAGGCACAATAGATGAGTTGAAAATCTTTGTTAACTATTTACAGTCCACTACCAACTTTTTGAGGTTCACCCTCCAATACTCCAGAGTACATATTGATTTTTTGGATGTCAACTTATATCTTGATACAGAAGGTACCATCAAATCCAAACTTCATAGGAAGGATTGCTGGAGGAATAGCATACTAGAATTTAGTAACATGCACCCCAGGCATGTGTATCCTGGTATAGTGAAAGCTCAATTTACCAGATTAACTAGAATCATTCAAGATCCAGTTATACTGGAAGTGGAAGCTGACAGTATGGCAAAGATTTTTTTAGCCAGGGGTTATGACAAGTTAATGGTAAGAAAAGCAATACAGGATATTTTATCTCAGAACACAACTTCTAATATTCAGACAAACACACAGATGTCTAGGAACATAGAAGTATACATGGGGTTTGAGACCCAAGAGGACAGGAACACCTTTGGACTTAAAAAATATAATTCAGAGAGATTTCACAGACAAGGACGATATAATAAGAACAGAATCCCTTATGTCATGAAATATACAAATGACAATGAACAAATCAGGAAGATAATTTCCAAACATTGGAACATCCTTACAGCCACTGAAGAAATTAGAACTTTAGTGGGAGAGAAACCCTCTTTTGTTTTTCGCACTTGTAATAACCTAAAAGAGATTTTCTCCAGGAATTATAATCATATAGACTGCTTGTCCCAACACAAAGCACCCGGCACCTTTCCTTGCACTAAGTGCAATATGTGTAAACATATAACAACTACACAGCATTTTAAACATGTGCACGGTGTCTTTGAGTTTAAGCCCAGGGAACATTATGATTGTAATAGCAGTAATTTGATTTACATGGCTAATTGTTTGCATTGTTCGGCGTTTTATATCGGTTTAACAACCAGGAAACTGAAAGACCGCATATATAATCACAGTTATGATATACGCAAGAACAAAGATTCCAATGCATTAGCCAGACATATAGGAGAGTATCCGACACATGAGTTTAAGTTTAGGGTACTACAAACTTTAGGAAAAAGCAACAGAATGGGGAATAATTCTAACCACCTAGCCAAATTAGAATTGAAGTGGATTTTCAAGACAGGAGCGCATAGGGATCCAGGTATTAACAACTTTGTTTCATTGAAACCCATTTTATGTGATAGATAAGCAATATTACAGCTCTCTTTGGAAACTTGTTTTCAATTTTTAGGTAATATTAGTTACATCTCTTCTGAGATTTAATCAGTATATTAGAGTTTCAACTCTATTATGGAAGATTGTGAATAACATCTCCCATGATACTCAGCGCTTGTCCAGAATTGGCCTCAGATTAAGTAGCTCAAACAAGGCCAGAACACCTAGTCGTTTTGATAAGGTTTATCAATCACAACAAGCCTAGTAAATTTCTGACTTCTAAGAGTTTTTTTCACACTGACTTCTAGATCATTAAAGAGTCAATATTTAGGTAATATAGCTAGACTACTGTCCTTGAGACACTTTATTGATATTTAAAATCTTAGCTTTTAATTTGACAACAGGTAACAGCATTTTTATGTTATTACAGGCCTTTGTATTATTTTATTATTCTTTATCCACTTTACTTTATTCTAACTTCACTAACTTGGATTAGAGTATTCAGTCTTGGCTAGATGAGGCTTTTTGAGCTTAAAACATTGTTAACTTATTCATGACTTACTTGCCCTTCCATTAAGATCCTGCCAGGGTCCAATAGTTGAGATCTACAACAGAATAGTATAATGATCACCCTGACAGGGTCCAGCAGTTGAATTCTACAACAGAACAGGATAATGTCCAGTTTATTAAGAACTTGGTTCTGGCTTATGAGTAAGATACTACAGGGATTACCTTAGATGTCTAAGGTTTCCACCATAAGCTTAGACTACTTCTCCCTTCATTCAAGTAGATTTGTTTAGTGAGCCATTCACAGTATACTACAGGTTCTCCTTAACAAGATAAGAAAAGGTGAAACAGGAAGAGTCGCGACTTTTACGTTACTAGCTGTTTCAGTTTTTCATTTATACAAAGTTTTCGAACATTTCTTAAATATCAAGTGACAATATCAGTTATTTATATAGTTGTCTAATGAGTTATAAAGGAGATTGAGAAACTAGATTGTACATCCAGTGGCTCTTGTCGCCAGTGTTTACAGAGTCATATTCAACTCTGATTATATACAAGCTACAAGAATCGAGTAATTCCGTCTCTAGATGAATACGTCAGATGAAACTTTATTACTCTATTTTATTGGTCCGATTAAACTTAGAGTCCACAAGTAGAACAGTGTCTACTCTGTAGTTTAATAAATTTCATTGATTAGTAGCTCTCCCTCCTGACCTAGCATTTCAACAGAGCCTTAACGTGTAGCGCTAATTTGGTTTTTTATATACAATAGAGTTTAACTGGGTCAGAAGAAATCTCAGCCGAACAGCATGGCAGATGAGACTGTTTTTGAACAGTCTCGCAGAATAGCTCAGACGATTAAGCATCACCAGGTAACCTTCCAAACAGGATTTAATGTATATATAACTTATTCGTATTACACTTTCACTGTTTAGAATCATCCTATAAGAGTCAAGAAAGGCGCCAATAGAATGCACAAGTAAATACTCACTTTTAAACAAACAAGAAGGATGGTTGATTTTTTGTACACAACATAGGATGTGAATTAATACTGATTTTTGGTGTACAATTGTTTATATGTTTTTTACCAGGACAGTTTTTAGCTTACAGCATCAGCGTGCATCTAAGTATATGAAATTTATTTATTTATTATGAACAAAATTCTGTTACAGGTTTAGTCTGACTAACTTGTTTTTTATCAACACTTTTAAGATTTAGTATGTTTTTAAAGTACAGTGATTTATGATTATACCAACATTGACCTCAACATGATGCGCACTATCATTATTGAAGAACAGCCACAGCATTAATTGTCAATTATCTTCTAAATGAAGAAGAATTGTTATTGGTTGTTATTTATTTTAAAAAGCTAGCATTTTGTGACATTAAATGAGATCTGAAGAAGCGTGCATTTCCAGCACGCGAAAGCGCTTATCTTTTTTATATTTACAATAAAGCTGAGTTGGAACTTCTCGTGGTGTGTCCTGCGGTTTTCACTTTGAGTTATGTGAATAAGTAATGTAATAAGTATGTGAATAAGTAATGTGATAAGTATGTGAATAAGTAATGTGATAAGTATGTGAATAAGTAATGTGATAAGTATGTGAATAAGTAATGTAATAAGCATGTGAATAAGTAATGTAATAAGTATGGGAATAAGTAATGTGATAAGTATGTGAATAAGTAATGTGATATGTATGTGAATAAGTAATGTAATACGTATGTGAATAAGTAATGTAATACGTATGTGAATAAGTAATGTGATAAGTATGTGAATAAGTAATGTGATAAGTATGTGAATAAGTAATGTAATAAGTATGTGAATAAGTAATGTAATAAGTATGTGAATAAGTAATGTAATAAGTAATGTAATAAGTATGTGAATAAGTAATGTTATAAGTATGTGAATAAATATTGTGGTAAGTATGTGAATAAGTAATAAGTATGTGAATAAGTAATGTGATAAGTATGTGAATAAGTAATGTGATAAGTATGTGAATAAGTAATGTAATACGTATGTGAATAAGTAATGTGATAAGTATGTGAATAAGTAATGTGATAAGTATGTGAATAAGTAATGTGATAAGTATGTGAATAAGTAATGTAATATGTATGTGAATAAGTAATGTAATACGTATAAGAATAAGTAATGTGATAAGTATGTGAATAATTAATGTGATAAGTATGTGAATAAGCAATGTGATACGTATGTGAATAAGTAATGTGATAAGTATGTGAATAAGTAATGTAATAAGTATGTGAATAAGTAATGGACATGAAAACATAACACGCAGCAAACATAGCATAATATACTGTTAAAGAATAAATTATCCTTACCATGGTGCATACGTTAGTGCTACATTGCCGTTCATTGCAGTCAGAAAAGGAAGACTGCCCATAGGTATGACATATGACATATGACCCCACAAGGCATTATCATTGCCAACACATGGCACACAGCAGCACATCGTGGCAGTGGGAGGTCTTGACAACTGACATCCAAAACAAATGGGAAATTATATGTCCTTCTGTTTCACATACATGAAATGTCAATACACAAATATGAACCATAACACAGAGGTAGTGCTGGACTATGGACAACATCTTTTGTCTGTCAGTTTCCCTCAGTCAAACATGTTGGCAGGATAATTGTTGCAGCACTAGCTGCAGAGTAACTGCCACAACGCATGGACAGCTGAATGTTGGAGGAAAGTGGAATATCATATTGTGTGTCATGCTCACACTAAAGCATAATTAAATGCCACACCACAATAACACATGAGCATGACAGCTACATAATGCATGCACAACAAGGCATATACAGTCCAATCAATTATTTGGCAATTACCATGTTGGCAACATAACACAATTGGAGCACACAGACAATATTTATGAACTGGAGGTACTGGGCTGATGATGATGAGCCTCACAGAGGACCTCAAGTGCCATCTGCCTGAACAAATCAGGCATGACCCAAGCCATATCCTGAAAGAAGTTCCCCATCATGTCCATCATCTGTGAGTGAAATACATTTGTCACATCCTCCAGGATATTGCCCCAGTAATTGTCTCTGATCTGGTCCTGATATCGTCTCCTCTGGAGTGTAGGTATAATGACATGGGCAGGTGTGGATCCAGCTTCCTTGTCATCATCACCATCATCATCATCACATGGTCTGGCATGTGCCGATTGTCTCTGTCTGATAGGAGATTGTCTATGGGTCCCATTCTCTGTCAAGATGAATCTGAAAACACAAACAGAAATGGAAAGAAAATGTCTAGCACACCAAATTTTCCTATGAATATCATGGCTGACCTTAAAATGAAACTGATGTGCACATCTGCAATCTGAAATACTTAATTAACATTCTATCCACTTGCAAATTGAACAAGTGCAAATATGAGTCTAAATGTGTAGTAGCATATATCAAACATCTTATTTAAAATACAGTTCAACTTGAAATGGTGCAAACAGTAGCATGTGGCACAATTACAGTCAACACAATTACAGGTAGTGAATGGCTCCTAATGCACACAACACATTCCTTATGTCACTTTATTGATACTTATGGACATGTTCAATAACAGAACATATCAGGGAGAATGTATCCATCACCAATGTGGGCAGTTCAATCAAGACTGTGCAATGGCATGCATAACACAGCTTACTAATGGGAATCATGACAACAACTGGATATTTGAATGCTGGCCAGTCTAAAGAATGGCAAGTATACTCAACACCAGCATATGTAACTTCTCCTGGCAATTGAATGAAATCATGCCTGAGACTGCCTCATTCCACATGTACATAATTTAAATCTGACAACATAAAAAAACATCAATGTAGCATTATTATTGGGACCTACACTGCTTAATAATTTTGTCTGCCTCAGGAAACTGTTCATCTGAGTGTCTGTCAAGCATGCCATTATTCCTTTTCTTTTTTCCTTGCATGGCTACCCTGAGCAGGTATGTCTCTATGTGAATGTAAGCTGTAGTCTCAGCTTGTAATGAATCATATGAACAGACACCAAGTTTTGTTCTTCCTTTGACTTTTCCCAGTTAGAGGTCGCCACAATGGAACTCCGGTCTGCTAATGATTGGCAGTAGATTTTTTATGGGTGCCAAGGTGCCAGCTTGATGTCCAACCTTCAGAGAAGGCATGCTCATTCTACGCATGTCTTTTGAATACCACTTGACTGTGGAGAGGACATTCAGACTCCACACAGAAGGTGCTCCAGCTGAGAATCAAACATGAGAACCTCTTGTTGTGAGGCAACAACGCTACCGCTGCACCACTGCGGATGCATGAACCGCCACCAAGTAACATTATTAAAATGAAGACACTTTTGAGATAACAATATTTTGGAAACTAGGCAAACCATATGACAAACATCAAATCGGCAGAACCCACATCAACATAATGAATACAACAGTAAAATATATGTACACTATAATATTCAGTCATTACAGCCTGTGACATGAGGATCTACTATATGTTGTAGTAACAGTATTGCATGTGTACAACTGTATGCATGACATACCTCCAATTAGTACCCTGAAAAATGCAGTCATCCTGATGATGCCTGCTGAATATGAAATGTTTCAAAGCAACACCTATCTGCAAAAGAATCCACAAGCAGGATATAATTATGTTGTAATAAGAACACCTAAAGTGTTGTAGACAAATGCAATACCGATGTTGAAGTGAAGGGCATGCCACAGTCTGCAAATGACAGTGAAACAGCAGACACCCATTTAATCTGTGCATAGGCAGGTCATGCACAACAGATCTGTCACTGGAAAACACATCCACTCATACAAGTGTGCCAAGCCATACATTATAAACAGCAGTCAAAGCACTAAAAACGTGCATGTAAATCATCCTCCTCAAAATATGTGTGAGAGATACACAAAACCAACTGTCAATTATTTTGAGGACTATATTTCGAAAACTATCTGCAGAAAACATGGTTTGATGCTAAGTGATATTTCAACATATTTGGTTTAATCAAACTGTTAAGCACAGGTATACTGTGATTATTGCACTTATATTACTGATGCTTAATGGGTATTCAGGCATTCTAAGCAATATACATGGCAATGTATACATAAATACAGGTCTGTAACAAGGATTAGATGTATTTAATTAAAAAAAAATAGAAAAATCAAGCAACATACCTTGATCAGTCCCCTGCTTCCCAAGCCTGTGCAACCAATTATTGCACAGGGCTCAGTTCCTGCTCTTGTCTTTCTTACCTGAAAAAAGAAAAGAAAAGAGGAACTATGAATGATGTAGTCCTCAGATAACAGTGATATCGATTGCTCAGATCAGGCTCCAGAAACATGAAGCATAAAGAACCTCAGATCGCCAATATGCACATTTTGCAATATTACATATGGGCTTTTCTGTCTTTGAACTCTGATTGGAAGATATGAGATTCAAACCTGCAGAACTAACATAGATCTAAATGCTAACCTTGCTACCTACATCCCAAGCTAATACATCTAGACAAAGAGTGGGTGTTGTGAATGCAGTAAAAAGACTTGGGGCTATAACATCATCTGGGTAGGGGATGGGTTACTAATATGGATCATGCATGCAATTTCAAAAAATAAATACCTGCTGGGCATGTAGGTAAATACATATCAAGAATGAATTCACATCAGCACTGTGGTCACAACCATTAACAGCAATGGAAAAAAACATCATTCCTCAGACACAAGGACAATTTCATGTATCCCAAAAATTCTGTTAACACACACATAAAAGGTGCTGTGCATCAAGGACACAGTAAGGTATGTGGGAAGACTACAACGCAAACGCATACATGAATGTATCTCCCTGTTCTGCACTTCAGCTGTAACTCTGAATCGCCCAAAAGATAAAGATGATGCGGTTGTTGTAGTGAATTTAGTAATGAATTACACAACAAAACTTGTTAGCACTTTTGAAAATAATACCATATTGCACAAAACTTTGTCACACATAACAGTCTGTAGCAAGCCTTACTAAACCTACACTTAAGAGCTGCTGTTAGGAGACTGTTACAGATTACAACCGTATTCCTATGAGTTTGCTGAATAAGGAAACTGTAATCATCTCAAAACAAATGTTAATATCTATAAGCAGTTGTGTAGAAAAGAATATTTGTGTATAGGTGAAAAAAACAAGATAAAAATGTAATAATATATTTTTCCACATGGAGTTGAACCCACTGCATGCCAAAATTTAGGCATGGTGGACAGTTTCCTTACAGGTTGAACTAACAGGTAGCGCACGTTTCTTCTTAATACACATGTACTGCTTGTGTTAATCCATATTTCTTTAGTTAACAAATGAATACAAAATTTTCTGACACTTATTGGCCATTATAACCTAAAAATCAACAGCCATCAACACATAAATGAAAACATATATGTAAGCAGTCGAACAGGCATTCCTCTTGGCTTAAACAAATGAGACTGTTGTAAGAATGTTCACTTTGTTAAGGGGAAGGAAGTAAATAAGTTATTTATGAGTTACTGTTCAGACATATACAGCTAGAGTAGGTGATATTGTCATTCTACATCGTATACCTACAACATGGGCAGTCGTCAGCAGCCTAGGCATTATAGGCATCAGTAATTCATGAGTACAGTGGATGTGTGGAATGATATTGTTAATATTGGAAAACAGATGTACATCTACAAAGTTCTGAATTCTGTATATTATAAACACTATAAAATAAATTAACAGCATGGGAATAGAACCCATACTCATATGGAGAGCAGACATTATGTCTTCTTGATTATCCAGATGAGCACATTTTCAGAACAGCTGCTTAATAATTATAAAAGCCACATGTCTGATAGATTTGGGACACAGCTATATGTAAGGTTGTAACACTTACTGTACAGATCTACAGGCTGTCTCCACACCTCAGTGACCCTCTGACAAAGTTCCTCTGTGTCATTATGATGCCAGTAATCATTGCAATGGTGAATTGCTCCAGTCTGGTAGATCCCTGTATGTTGTCAGTGTTCCCTTGCAATCCATTTCCAGATGTTAGTCATCATGAAGTTCCTTGATCTGGCTGTCATCCAATGCTCCACTCCAGAGTAGATGGTCAGCATCTGTGTGGCCTCCTTCTTGGTCTGATTTGGTACCTGATCACATCACATCCTCCTAGAGGTAGCCATCTTGGTACAAAAATGGAAAATGTAGTTGAAATTGAAAAACAGAAAAATGCTCACTGAGGTCACATTCAGTTCATAGGTAATAATGATCTGATCTGTAAATGTATCAGAATCAATATTTAGAAGTTGGATTTATGTCATGTTATAAGATCATAGAAAGATAATGGGCATGTGCTACACATGTTACCATTTATCGATACCTATTGGGTACTTGCATGAAACGCCTGCCCGTTACATCGAGCTATTGTTTAATGCATTGAATTTCAAGACGTTACATGGAGATGAGCAAATGGGATTCCAAAACCTGGAATTTTAATGAACCTCATTAATTATGTATGTTGCAAATGCTACTTAAATAATTGTTGCACATTAGGTGCTCTCACTTTCAGTGATACCTGAGTCGTAGGTAGCTGATAAAGTAAATTGACACTTGCCAGCATTTCTGTTTTGGGGAATATTACTTTTGTTAACATTACTCATTCTGAAATGCACCTATTTAAAGTTAATTTTATTAAAATTGTGTGCTTTAAGACAAATGCTTGTAACTTACTCGACTTCTGTCTCATTTATCTTTATGTATGCAGGTGTTGCCATTTGCCTTGAGTACATGCATTAATTTCCCATATGCAGTTAAATAGACAGATTTACAAATAATTCATATGTCTTATGGGTAACTCTATACACTCTGTAGTATATGAATATATGCACTCAAACCTATGGATTCTTACAGTATCTGTATGCACTATGTCATTTTGCTGTTACATATATTTCTTCAATGATGCTTCTTAACACAAGTCTTATAACTACTGGATCAATATAAAAAGGATCCATACTCTCAGTGGCATGGTTATACATACTAAGATTTTCTGACGCTTTCCATAAGATATTCGAATGTCAATATATGTAGTATTTGAATATTAAATGCATGCAGACTCATGAGGCATGATGCTGTTGTCTTTGAACTTCCATTCAACAGATATTTAGTGCAAGGGGTTCAAATGCCATGTACAGCCTCTACAGATATCACAAGTTACATTGATTTTACAACTGTTATGTATGCAGACATTGGTGTTACTTTTTATATGTCACATTAGTATTAGGCATAGTCAATACATCATACACTTTGCATTGCATAGGAATGCATACTGTTTATGGTGACATATACTTTTCACATAATTATCTGCATAAATGGGCTCCCACAGGAATATGATCATGTGCATATGATTGTCTTTCACATGGCAAACATACATAGGAGTGACAATTTCTCCCAACTAGAAAATGACATTATACTAGATTATGTGTAACAACATGGACAGATACTCCTTAGACATGCAGGGAATGCAGTATGTAGAAGTGAGGTGTAGGCTGACATTGCTAACGTGATTAATGGAGGTGTAGGTCACACTAGATCCCCCTGGGGCCTGTTGATGATGCTGCTATGACATGATCCTCTGTGCAGCCAATAGTTTACTACAGTATTAGAGATCAAGGGATGCCACCCCTCCGATGAGATCACAATATTTCTTGTCTCCCTGATATGGAAAGTGGGGAGTGATGTTTACATGGAGGGTGGGATAAAACCATGAGTTCCTGGGTAAACATGTATGTCTTACTTTGCATGACATTGATGACTGGGAGAACATCATCATCATATTGCATATTCATGTAATGTAATTTTGGATTTGTAGCAGCAGAAGTGAATAGTCCACACAGATTCACCAGGGTGATGATGATGATGAACATTAAGTGTAATGACATGTACTCATACAAAAGCAGTACAGACTGAACAGTGCAAGCAACATGTGTAATGCTGTCTGCATTAATATTCACAGATCTATCCACTTCTGGATAACACCAGGGAAGTGTAGGTGAGTTTTTCCATACTGTGTTACTGTGACCACCACCTGTTACTTCCTCAGCTTCATGTCATGGCACTGCTGTTTACTGTCATATTTATATTTCTCTAACATTGTACAATACAAGTACATCCAGTGGGGGCCCAAGTCATGCAGGTGAATGTATAGACAGACCAGATGTGTTACCTTAACAGGTTCATAGTTTGCAGCAGCTTGTAGCAGACCTGTGATACATGACATTAATGTCATTGTCTTTTCCCACAGAGACATCTGGCCAGCAGGTACAGCATTTAGCATGTGAGTATCTGCAGGTCCTGTTACTGTGTTGTACATGTCATGATGTCAGTATTCTTTTGCCTGCATACATGACTGTGTTGTCTTTCTCTTTTCTTTCCCACTGTAGGATTTGCAGTACAGCACACAAACTCACAACAGAAGGAGTTTGTCAGTGGTTTGGTGTTACCTATCTTTCATACATGTCATTGCTCGTACTCCTGTTTTTGTCCTCCAGTAATACTGTGCTCTTCTACCCATTCATAGTACAGACTGTATCATCATCAAAGTGCACAAATAAGTGCAACGGTTTTAGACTGATGACTAGAAAAGAGCTAATGTTGCAAACCATGCCAACATGGTGCTTTACTATTCTTTGGATGCCAGGGGTATACAGGACATTTTAAGGAAGAATTGTTTCCTTTTACAACATGATGAAGATATCAAAAAACACTTTTTGGATGTTTTTATATTTACATTTAACAAAAAAAGGAACATTAAACAGCTGTTAGAAATGCTGTTTAAGCAAAACAGGTTTTCCAGTCACCACAACATGTGGCCATTGTAGACAATGTTTTTCATGAACTCAGACCCTGACATGGCTTTATTTTCAAGATGAAGTTCTGTTAATAGCGGTGGAAGATTTAATTGCTGCTCCAAGAGAGTGGTATACTTGGCTACATGTCATACATCCAGAGCTTTTTATGTTGAAAAGACTAAAAACGTGTTGAGCAACAGAATTTACCAACATACATATAGTATTAAAATAATGACACCAAGAGTGCTTTAGTTAGACACTCACAAAGTTGTGCAGAGTTTAAGAATTTTAAATTTCTGGTACTGGAGCAAGTGCAAGTGGATGCATTTCCTGGAGACTGGTGTAACAGGTTACTGCATCTTGAGATGATCTGGCAGTTTAAATTAGATGCAGCATGTTCTCCAGGCTTGATTTGTAACATCTCTATCATCAGTGAAGTTAAGATAAGAACTGCTTGTATATAAAATTTTGGAATTTGTAGTACAAGTTTGTTTGTTTAAACATCTAATTCTTAATCATTATTCATTATTTTTTCTTTATTTTATTTTTTCTTTAAATTTACGTACCAGTTGGTATAATTTCCAAACTGATGGTTGTACCTTTAAATCTTTTGTTTGGTCAAGTAGATTTATTATTGGCTCTGGTGATGGGGCATGTTGTATCACCTGTTGTCATTCAAGCTTTGTAAGTAAGTGGCTTTTAAAGTTTACTCATGATTCCGAAGAAGTCTATGACAGAAGTGCTTAACTGTGGTGTTTTACTTCATATTGGCAATTAAAATTATTTTCTTGTGACATTATTGGCTTTCTGGATATCTTTTTGGAGTACTCAGAATCTGTCTGAGGTGTCCACCAATGGCATTCTTGTCTTATAGGAATTATATCTGCAATATATAGGCATGCATTATACACAATAACTGGCAACAATCTTGCAACTTATACACTGTACATAAAACAGTCAACAGTTTTACAAGTACAGTAATAAGTAGGTATGCAATATCACTGGTTGAAATGCATGACTTACAATATTAAATGAAAAGAAGCCTTATTATTCACAGAAACATCCACAATCCTTTTATGTAGTCAATATGCATATGATCAACATACAGAGAAAGACTTTCTTAGCTATCCACTTTGTGCATCAGACATACAAGCAACCAGAACTCAAACCAAAATGAGCAAAGGGCATGGCACAGTCATCATCATTTGCATAGGGTGCGGGTGAGTAGGCCAAGGCTGACACCAATGTAGTGAGTGTGTATGAGTAAGAAACACAGAACATTCAGTAAAGTAGGAAATTTCCCAGGGCCACTAACAAGCGTTAATCCAATCAACATTAAGGTTTTCTTAGTTGCATGTGTGTGGGTTCCTATGGGAAGTTTTTGTGAAATGTGTGTGTGTCCATATGATCACAATCAAGCTATGTGCTAGCACTATGTCCTTCAATGTCCAACAGGTATGAGCCATCCATGGTAGAGTTCTCAGTTCAGTGCAAATGCTGTTGACCATGAGAACTCTCTCCCAGTAATTGCACTGCCACTTCCACTTCCCTGGTTTGAAGTAGGAGTGCTATCTGAATGTGAATTATGTCTGCTGGATGAGCTCTCTTCAGAACTACTTCCAGGACCATGACCTCATGGCCTATCACATCTGTCTGTAGAGACTTCAATGACTGATGGAACAGTGGAAGTAGTGTCACTACAGGATCAGGATCTGTGATTGCCATGTCATCTACCTCCACAGGATATTTGCAGGTCTACGGACATGTGGATGCCAGCCCTCCCAAGCAGACTTTCCATCACAGACACTGCCTGATCCTGTGTGTCACTCATTTTATCCAATGAATCAGCCACATGGTTGAGGAAGCCACACGTGTCAGAATGTGCCATATCTCGGACTCAAATATGGCTTCTAAGTCCATTGTAGAATGTGCCTTTGCCTCTATGATGGTGCTATGCATACATCTGGTGGCACATAATGATACAACAGCATCAGGATGAGGGTGGATAGTAGGCCTTTTCCAAGCACTTCTAGCAAATGTCCTGTGCTGTGCCATGGCCTCATGTTGGGTACAGGCAGACTCAACCTGCTCTGCAACTGGAGCAATCACACTACCCTGATCAACTGTGTCACCTCCAACCTGTCATGTATCTGATGCATGACTGGAATGAGGCATACTGACCATGCCCAAAATAAGGCCACTGAATGTGTGAGCAATAATCTCAGTGTCAGACTGAACTTCTACACCACCAGACTGTGCCTCTTCATTGCTATCCTCATCATCATCAGAGGCTACTGATACTCTGACATCAGATGGTAGGTGTTCTACAATGTCACTGTCAGGATCACCAGCAGGAGCACACGCAATAGAGAAATAGTAAGTGGAAATGGTCCATACTTGATTCTACACACTCATGTTAAACAATTTCAGATGTTAAAGGAATACAATATGCTTTATTCTCTCCTCAGATTTACAACTAATTAATGGTTATTACTAATAAAAATAGTTTCTGCTTACCATCTGCAGGTGTTCTATCACATGTTATTATGATTTCCCTGGAGAAAGGTGAAGGTAATGTTAAGAAGGCTAATAAGCATCACAATGTAAATGACACAAGGACATAGGAATACTGCCCTGCATATGTTCCCCTTAAGAAATATGTCAGAATCAAGCAGAGTGACTACTCCCCTCACAACATAATCTGTATTGTTTGGGCTGGTTGCCTTTGTAAGGCACACATATTGACATTTTCACATGTTTATGTAGTAACACATAAAGATGTCAACAATGGCATTACAAGGATTAGATATATAGCAACATTGGGATTTCTTATTAGGACCCGCTTGGTCTGTTGTCCACATCACCATCAACATCGACAGGTCTCTAAGTCTGTGTGGACCCTCTGCTGAGCTGTCTGTATCTCTGACAGTGGACAGGAAATGTTCATTTTCAGTAAGTGGTGGTGTCATAGCAGGAACCCTCCCCCGACAGTATTCATCTGTTCTCGTGTTATCGCAGCTGCTATCCTGCATGCATCTGCAATCATATTAGTGACACAGAGCTGCACCAGATTATAATTTCTAGCACATCTGCCCACTGCATGTATGTCAGTGACCAGTTGCTGCCATGTGATTTTTCTGCTTGAAATATCAACTCTGCCTATACCAAGCAGGATGGATCCATGATGACCTCATTCTCTGCATCACTGAATGGTGGGTTTTGTGGAACAGATGGCCTGGGTGCCATAATCCTGTATGACATGCAACAGAAAAAAAACCTTTATGAGACATGCAGAAAGCATTCACTTCAAAATAAATAAATGAACACATCCTCAACAAAAAATAATTGAAGACACAATGTTCATTTCAAACTACACACAAGGTAAGGTAAAGAGCCACCCCCTTAAAAAAAGGACTACAGCACCATCATTTACCCTCCCCTTCCCTCCTCACTTAATCTCTCAGACCTGTTATAACATGCTTAACTACCTCATTTCATCTCAACTCCAGATACATATCGAAGTGACTTACACCTAGCTTCCTCTCACTACCACGTATACTACTCACTCAGTCTCCTCTCTTACTCCTTTATCTTTCCCTTCCATCCCATTAGCCCTTCTAGCTTGTTCCACCTTTGTGTGGAGCTTCTGCTTTATATCTGTTTGAGTTTAGTACAATATTTGTATATAAGATTTAGGTATATGAATTTAGAACAGTATCTGTTTGAGCTTAGTACTATCTGTATATATGTCCTACCTTTATTCCTAGCCTTTAGCTAGATATTGATATATCTGTTCATTACTATGTTTCATATTGTATGTATAGCTAATGTTTGCTGCAGTATGTATTATTTGCTATTGTATGTATATTCAATTGTTCTTCATGTACTCTGCTGCTCATTTACTGTTCAGTGGAGCTTTTCTCCCCAGGCTTCCACTGAAAAAGGACATGTGTTCAGTTGGAATTTCCTGGTGAAGAAATGTAAATAAATAAATATTAAAGAAAGAACGGAAATATAAATGCATTTGCATAATATCCACTCTGTTAACACACATATAATGAAGACAGCAGATGTGTAATTGTCTGCTTGACGGCAGTATTATCAATAAGTATGCAAAAATTCCAAGTCCAACTGCCCAGACAATTTCCATTGGTCTCCCACTGCCATGGAGGCCACTGGGGGCCATCTGAGAAGCCTAACATCTCCATGAGTTATACATGCACAAACACTTAAAGTGGTTGCTCAACACAATACAGTTGTCTGCAGTACCTGGTTAGAATCCAAAACAAATGCTATAATGCTGTGATTTAATCATACTAATGTTGAAACCACAGCAAAAACTGGACAAATGGGCTGTATACCAGCAGTGTTTTTTTCAACTTGTATACATATAATTTTTTTTTTCTATTGCACATTAGAATAATTCAGTATATGGGAATCAAAGCAGTTTATGAAGAGGACAAACATACCTTATGAAATAATGCAGTAATTAGTAGAACAATTTCCTCATAGTAACCAGCTTGTCTGTCTCTATACAATCAGTCTTCGGCTTCCATAGCTACGCCATTACGTTTATATAGTGTAGATTCTGACCTTTGAGCATTGTGAAGATGCAAATGAAGTGTGAAATCATTAACATTTCTGAATACCAAAACAAATCTTTTTTATAGGGGATGTAAATATAGGATCAGAGTCAATAAAACCTACACTAAGTGTACCCAATATGTACTCAATAAAATTCTTATTACATTTGTTGTGCTTTCTAGTCACTCAGAAAGACTACACTAACTATACATATAGTCTACACTTTGTGGTAACCTTTACGAATTCCTGTCAATATTTAAAGCTGCAAGATAATCAGTAGGAAAACTAAAATTAGGAAGACGAATATGTGTGTTATGTCTATGTTGTCTGTTCACTCGGAACAGTGTACACTTAGTGTAGGCATTACTGAATATGACCCATAGTCAAAGTAGCTACATGACTGCATGCACACACAGTAGGACAGCAGGGAGAAGCAATGAAAATTGTTTACTGCTAATGGCTTGAAACATTACTGATTGCTCTTACTACAACAAAAAGCAATATTGAAGTGAATCTTCTCTCTGAAGTGTTTGTTTCATGCAGAGTAGACTTAAAATAAAAATAAAGTGTAAGTACCTTTGTAGCTTTGAGAACAACCTCAACAATGTCGATATCCTTGTAGTAAGAGAACACTGCCCATCCTCTGCTTAAAACGCATCTGAAATGCTGATCATCTGTATTACACATTCAAACAAAGATGCAAATAATTGGCCATGACATTGCATTTCTGTAATTAAGCTGAGAGGAGAGGAAGATGTTTAGAAAAAAAAAGAGAAGAAATAGCTGGCAGTTTTGGAAACCTGACATTAAAATGGTGTGGAATATTATTAGTATGAAGTATTGGTCAATACGACATTGATCTAGCTATGTTCAAGAAAATGAAAAAGTAACATTTTCTGGTCCTGAGTTGTTGAAAAGAGGGATAAGAAATGCAACTGAGTGTGTGTTGTTATTGCACTGAGTTGAAGGTTCAATTCCATATAGTATGCTATCTTGCAGAGTTAATGCATATTTTCTGAGCATATGATCAGGTTGTAACTTAGACAGATCTAGGAAACTTTACAATCCTGTTTTTTCATTATAATTTTCCTATATACTACTGACAATTGTTTTTTTTATTGTTATTATTATTTATTTATTTTTGCATTCCTCGTTTGCGGTATTTTGACAGAGTGCAATCTTGAGAGGCAGCATTTTGAAGCAGTGAACTAGAGTCCACTGCCAAGGTAAAAATTGACAAATGTAATTTGTCATGCCATCAGAAGCCAATTTTACAGTGGCACAGATGCCCTTTGTGACAGCACTCCGAACAGCAGTAAAAGAAGAAATTCTGCATTGCATCTAAGCATCATTGTAGCTTATGGGTTAATTTAAATAATTTTAATGAAACAGGAAGAAGGGTGCAGGGTTTTAAGGCACAGGCTGCTTGGAGTGTTTGAAGCTGGTGTGAAAATGCAGCTTGCAATGTGTAGTGTGGAATATAAACCTAATATATGTTCTTTTACCTGTGTAAATATAGAAGTGCTTAGCAGATTGCAAACAGAGCTCACACTTGAAGGAAACAGTGAGCAATTTAATTTCTGTAGTCTTGATTAGTGTAACATCTATTGTGGTGCAGCGGTAGCATTGTTGCCTCACAGCAAGAGGTTCTCCTGTTCGATTCTCAGCTGGAGTGCCTTCTGTGTGGAGTCTGCATGTCCTCTCCATGGTTGGGTGGGTGTTTGAAAGACATGCATAAATGGGTGTGCATTCGCTGAAGGTTGGACATCGAGCTGGCACCTATACAAATCTACTGCCAATCATTAGCAGACTGGAGTTCTGCTATGGCAATCCCTAACCGAGAAAAGCTGAAAGACAGCAACAAGTCTCGATTAGTGTAACCGTATTTGGCACCAATGTAAAGTATTTCTAATGAGTGAGGGAATGATGTGTACATTTTGTATAACTGTTTCTGTGGCAGAATCTGTAAATGTAGTGACTTTGACCCCTTAACGCAGTTTGTCTGAAGGGACTGTGGAAATTATTACTCCAGATGTAGGAATCGCTCATCATAACTTCATGTTTTTTTCTTTTTCTTACCTTGAGCACTTGCTTGCTGCTAAGTGGTGTACAATAAAGTTTACCTGCTTAAGGAAACATGTAAAACATGTTATTTAGGCAGCCTTCTGTATTGTAAACAGGCTTAACAGTAATGCATAAATAGCACTCTGGACAGTAGTCAGTGGAGCACATCCACCTGGTGTGTAACTGTCTCTGTAGCACAAGGAGTTAAGTGCACTAACACACATGATTCAGGGTTTAAATCTATATTACACTTATTTTTAAAAAGGTTGTAAGAATGCCATTTCTAGCAATGATTGGATTTTGAGGGTAACAGTACATACACATGGTTATCAAAATTATGTTTATTTAATACAGGTCTCATTAATGCTTTGATAAAGGAATTTTTATAAGTAGCATATGCCATTACTGATTAAGTAATGAAACACAGTTGAATGAGTGTAGTTATTTAAGCAGGATATTTTGATAATGGAATAAAAATGCACATGCATCTCTATGATGGTCAGAATACATACATTAAAAGCATCTTGTCTCCTTACATACTCAACTCTGTGTTTATGACAGTATGTGTAGTAAGGCATGTATGTATCATACCCCAACCTGTAATAATCAGCACATGAAAGTGTATACATTTGACATATATTTACAAACAGCAATAATGCCTCTTTTATGAAATGCATTTTACAGGACCCCCTAAAGCCACACACATACAGGTCTATGTGGACTAAATCTCCATTCATACTGAATTCACTTTTATCTGTAATGAAAATGGTCGAAAAGAGTTTTTTTTTCTGTAGCACTGACACATAATCACCTTGTTTGAAAGTATGCCTTTTTTGTTCCCTAGGTTTGATTCCCACATCAACTAACTTTTTAAAGTGTGTAATTTCTAGAAAATTATTTTCCAAGTCATCCCCTATTTAATATCCAAAACACAAAATATAACAAGCCAAGCCATTGAGGCTGTCAGTGCCGACCATCTGAAAAAGTGTGAATATGTTGAGCATCAGTCATGGCAAATCTCACTGCCATAGTTCACACCTTCTTTGCTGTTTGATAAAAAAAAAAAAAAACTTCCATTTTGTTTACAAATGCCTCTGTGTGCATAATATCTTGCAAATGCAATTGTCATGGTTGTGTATTTTTGTGCACTAGTCATTAAAGGCAAGACTGAAATTTCGTTCCAATTCAGGCTTAAAGTTGCTGCTTGACTTCTGCAAGTATGTTGGTGAGGGAGAAATTTGGAGCACAAAGATGGGGTGTTGGGCAGTCCAGGATATTTGTGCAATCCTCATGGAGCACTACAGGTGTAAGTTGCTGCAGGGAGACTACTGTACAGGGTCTCAGTATAACACTGAGGCATAGAACAGATTAGCCAAGGCTGTCTCCAGTGCAACTGGCATCCCACACACTGAAGAGAATTGTCACCACTATAGTGACTTGACTAGCTAGTGACAGGTAGCTCTGACCCAGCAGCTGATGCACTGATACCCTCTGTGAGTGGGAGTGATAGTGGCAAAGATTTTCACTGTTTCCTTCAGCAGAAAGCTCTGCTTACTTGCAGCATACTGTCACACAAATAGAGAAGGCATGCACAACTTCCATTTCTGAATTGAGATTTGGAGCTAACATTGGAAGGTATAATAAAACATGAAGAGCATATATATGAAATGTGAAAATAAAATGTATCTGTTGTAATGCAATCAGACTCATAACATTTCCTCTGTGATTCTTATTTGTGCAAAGTTTGCCAGGTAGCACCACTGAACACCAATAAATATTGATGCTTCACAGTCAGTTTTCCAAACATCAAAGTCTAATCACACATGTGCCAACACTTTGCCAACATCTGTGTAAATACATAATTGATGCATAATGCAGCCGAAGTTATCCAAGTGCAACTAACTCTGGGCAAAACTGCAATCCAAATTGTAGCTTGCTATAGATTCCCCACCATGCCCCAAGATTCCCACTCCTCTTTTCCTGATGTCCTGGAAAATATTAGGGTTCAACCAAACACCCTAATAATGGGTGATTTCAACTACCCCACCATCAACTGGGAAAACTGATCATGTACCAACTCCTTCACTCAACATCTTCTGGAATTCATAAACTTCAATGCCCTGGATCAACTTATCCACACCCCCACCAGGGGAAACAATATCCTAGATCTAGTCATTACCAACATGAGTGACCGGTGTTCCACACCTGAAGTCAACACCTCATTGGTCCGATCCAGTCATAAGCTAATTACCCTAGATATCCACATCCTGCCCCCACCACCCATTATGAAAACCACGGTAAAAAATTTCTCCAAAGCCAACTTCATGCTTCTTAAGACAGAAGTGGTGAACTTCATGACACCCATGCAGATGGACAATACAGTTACGACTACTGAATCCTACACAATTGTACTTTATAAGCACTTACACGAGTGCATGGATCATGCTATCCCAAACAGAACCAAGATGCTATCCTCCAAAAAAGGAAGCCAATCTGGTGGTCCCCTGCCATAAAGAAACTGTACAACAGAAGGAAGAAACTGTTGCAAAAGAGAGTAAAATCCCATGAGTGGAGGAGCTCCCTGGTCAGCATCAGTAAGAAGCTGCAAGCCCTCATAAAATCCTCCAAAGCTAGTCAGGAAAACAAAATTGCCACTTATTCTAAAGACAACCACAAAGCATTCTATAGCTATGTCAAGAATCTCAATGGCAACACTCAGATCTGCTTGGAGTTACAGCACAATGGCACTAAATATACAGACACAACTGATATTGCCAACATCCAGACAGATAGGTTCAGTGCTAACTTTACCACCCTCTCATCCCCTAATGAGCCCATCTCTATACCGGAAGAATACAAAGTTCCTGTAATCATGGCTGCACAGGTAAAAACCACACTCTCCAAAGCCAAGAACACAGCATCCATAGGACCAGACATCATTCCAGGCTACATTCTACATGGACTACAGAACGAACTGGCACCCCACCTAAGTACTATGTTCAATCATAGCCTCACCTCAGGCTTTGTGCTGCTGAATGGTGCACAGCAGTGGTTATCCCACTCTACAAGGGGGAGCCACCACAGACCCCGGGAACTACCGCCCCATTAGCCTGATGAGCCTGGTCTGCAAGGCCATGGAACGTATCATCATGGAGCTTATAAACCAAGACATTGGTAATCTTCAAACTCTGGACCCCACCCAGTTTGGGTTTGTAAAAGGCAGATAATGTCTCCTACACCTGATAGACTTCTTTGAAGCAGTCACCAAAGCCATAGGTGAGGGTAAGGTGGTTCACACACCCTATATAGATCTTGCCAAGGCTTTCAACACCATCCCCCACTCTGGAATTATAGATAAACTCACTAAACTAGGTATGAATCCCAATGTCACAAGATGGGTTGCCAACTGGCTCACTGACAGAACCCACAATGTGAAAGTAGCAGACTCCAAATCCGACTTCAGACTAGTGACAAGTGGAGTACCACAGGGTTCAGTCCTGGGTCCTCTCCTGTTTGGTATCTACTTCTCTGAAGTACAGGCTAATACAGAAGGTCTTTGGCTAACAAAGTTCCCAGATGACTGCAAACTAGGAGCCATAATCGAAACTCCTAATGATGCGGACATTCTACAAAAGGGCCTCACTGAGGCAGATGCCTGGTGTCAAAGCCATGGCATCAAGCTCAATGCCAAAAAGTGCATTGTCATCCCCTTTGGTAAAAACTCTGTACCCATGAACTACAACATAGGCGGTACTATACTTAACACCGAAAGTGTGATGAGACCTTGGGACACAGGTGGACAGTAGTCTCTCCTTTGATAATCACATCACCACAGTAGTCAGGAAATCCTTCTACGGGGCACACCTCATCACAAAAGGTTTCTCATCCAGAAAAAAAAGGTCATTGTTCCCTTCTACTCATCATTCATTAGACCCATTATATAGTGCAATGCCCCTTTTGGTATGTACCTCACAAGACATCTACAACAACTGGAAAGGACACAGAAATACCTCACAAATAGGATTACCAGCCTCAAACAGATGCCCTATGCAGACCATCTCAAAAAACTCCAGCTTTACTCTGTCGCAGCCCATTTGCATTCATACTATACTGTGGTTACTTAGTGGATTAAATTTTTTAATTATTCACACAATGTTACAAATAGTAATTGTTGTGTATTTATCATCAGCCCTTCTTTGTATTTCTTCTGTAATTTTTTTCTCTGCATGTCTGTTGCAATATTTCAGCTCACTTCCATATTGTGTCCCCCATCTATTTGACCGCACTCTTTTGTTGGCTTCTCTGGTTTTCCTCTACATCTGAAGTGGGCTTAAAATTGATTGGATGAGTCCTGTTTCCTGCCTCAGTGAAAAAATTTTAAAAAAGTAATTAACTCTGTGCCCAAGTGATTATACTTAAGATAACAAGAGCTCATATAATGGCTAAATGTTCCATTTTGATCAGTAAATATTTATTTTTTTCATTATTTAGTTTTATGCTTATCTAACATATTACATGTTTATCACCCTCTGTATTATGTGACAACACTGCTCCAATGCTTACATCAGACTCATTAATGAATACAGTAAACTGTTTAGAAATGACCGGGGATAATAATTTCAGCTTTGGAATGCCAGATCTTTCACCTCTGTCCATTTGACATTTATCAGGGCTCTGTCCATGGTCGTGTCTGTCCATGGCATGCTGTCATAGCAAAATTAGGGATAAACATGTGGCAGTATTTGGCCAACCTTACAAAAAACAAACAAATGAATATTGTCTTGTTTTTGTAGTAGATATGAAACAATTGTGTATTTCTTCTATCTTTTCTTCTGCCTATGTTTTGTTTTTTATTCAACTTGCTATTAATTAGCATACGTTCCTGGTTTTGCTCATCCTCAATTTACAATTAGTGACTCTGTTAACTATACTTGACAAAAAGAGCACAAGGCTTGCAGCTTGGGGAGATGACTTTCTCGTCTTTCAGGAAAATAAGTACATCAAAGTAAGCCACAGCTAGTACAGCATACCAAGTATGAGGTCTCAGGATTCATTAAATAAGCCAATAGAACAGTGCTGGGGCTCAGTAGAGGTTCAATGACAATCTTACAGATAAAATGTCCATCCAACATAGGGATAACTGTTTTCTCTTTAGTTATGGAGCTAATGGGTTTTGCCAGTAACTGTCATTCATGTCCAAAGTAGAAAGAAATGTAATATTGTCAGTTTATCTACTCTATCATTGATTTAGAATCACATTTGGAAAGGGAATTCAGTTGTCTGAAGTCAGTGAAAAATCGTTTAATTCCATTAGTTTTATGAACTTGTACAGTGGAGCTATTCCATTTACTCTGTGATTACTTAGCGATTGGAAGCTTAAGTATTTTCCATATTTCATCCTTAAATGCTTGGTTTTGAGACTATAGTATCTGGTATGGCTTCAAATTCACCAGGGATAGTCCCAGTGTAGTGTATGATTAAGTACTGTCAGGTGATTCTGAAAATTAGCCCTTATTCCTGCAAGTTCTTTAACTTCTTGTCTCGGGTCCACTGACAGTATCTCATTAGTTTTAACATAAAGCCATTTTGTTGGGTCTTCAACCTTTAAGGCAAACAGATTCACTATAGAGATTGCAGTTTCTCTTCAAAGCTTTAAGACAGTTATGTGATACAACTTATGTTTTCTGCTTAGCAATCTGTCTCACTTTGTAATTCATGTCTCATAACTTCATTATCATTTCAAAAGGGCCTTTCCGCTTGGGAAAATGTTTTTGACAGAGGGTGCTACCATAAGTATGTTATTCTTACATTAAACTCCCTAAGGTGATCATTTCTATTAGATGTTCTCTGTTCAGCTTCCTGTGCTTTGTCTTCTTATCCTCTAAGCCTGCAGACATTATGATTCTTAACCTACCCTGCAATTCTGTAAATTTCTGTCACACTCTTGATAAAAGTGTTTTCCTCTTTCCAAGTTTATTTTGATATATCTAGAGAGCCTTACATGTATCTGCAATGCAGTAGACCAAATGGACTGGAACCAGTTGACACTCGGGGTACTTTTCATACAGCAAATATGAGGTAGGGAAGCAGTTCAGCCCAGTTCTTTTTATCTTTTTCTATAGCTTTCCAAATCTATTTTTTGTATGTTCAAATAGCCCAGCTGTTTCTGGGTTGTATACAGATGCCCTTCACTGCTTTAACTTAAAGTAGCAGAAAAGTTCATGTATTACTCACAACATGAATGGGGTACTCCAGTCTTGGTCAGTAAGGATCTCCAGGAGAATTCCTGCCATCAAAAGCATATATAGTACATTTCAGTATTATATAGTAAACATTGCATTTATATTCACGTTATCGAAAGATGAAAATAGCGAACATTATTTCATCGGCCCCAAAACATCTAAACATGAAAATATCAAACATTCAGAACAGCAAATTTTTTTCCCATGGAAAAAATTCACTGCTCTGAAACACATACACACAACACAAGCACATCAAACAAACAGCAACCAAACACATACACTTAAATTCCTACATCTAACACTACACTAAACTAAACATACCTTACTATCTACCCACTTACCTTAACCCAAACCCTAACCCTAAGGTCCATCACTATCGCACACTCACCTAACCCATGCCCTAACCCTAACTCACTTAAACCACCCTATTGCACACATACCTAACCCACGCCGTAACCCTAACTCACTTAACCCGCCCCTAACCATAACATACAAACAATTGCACACTTACCTGAACCCAACCCGAAACTTTCCACCGCAGTGCTAAGAAAAGCCAAGCCACAGAAATGGCCAACCAAATTCTTTCCTGATGAAAGAATTCACTGTTCTGCAGCATTGCTATTCTTAACGTTCACTGAATAGTGTTCAACATCAGAACATTCGAAGTTTTAATGCTTCGATGTTCTGATATAGACCATAAACATTCCCCTTTGGAAAAAGAGAACATCAGTCATTAACATTCTTCCAAAATATACTCAAAAAGAATTCAGCTCAAAAATCTATATCTACAAGTGGTTACAAGAATCAAGCATAATAGGACATCTAGATCCATGCACCTGAAAACCCATAGCCCTAACCTATATTTTTTTGGAGAAATAACATAACAATCATTTTGTTTGCAGCTGCATGACCTGGATTTACATTGACCAAAAGAAAATTGGAAACCTTCTGTTGTTTTCTGGGTTTTTGGATCTTATGCTCTTTTTAGGTGACACTGCATATTTTTCTGTCAGATCATCATACATGCCTGAATGGTGGGGCACCAATGTCAAATATTCAATATCATTCTGTTTACAATTATTTTAGACTCTCCTGCCATAATCTTTGGCCCCATGGTCACTTACGTTTTCTTCAGGCAGCTTTTTTTACAAACATCAACTTCAATATAAACATTGTACAAGATATTGTACTTATGCAGGCAAATGACATAATCTGAACTACTCATCTAGTTCACTCGGCAATACACCAACCATGAAGGGTTGAGTGTGCTGAAGTCAATCCTTTGACATGCAGTTGTCCAAGATATATTGTTTCCCCAATTCCCTGTCTTTATATGCATCTCTTTTAGCTAAATCTGCAATTTGTTTATGTACGTTATCCACCAAATAAAACCTTGAGCAAGAAATTTTATTTTACTGTATCAAAGTATGTTAAGTAGGAAGTGAGCAAGACATTTGAATGCAACTTTTCTAAAATTACTTCTCTGTCTAGTACCATCTGTTGCTTTACAACTATATCTGCTTTCAAACATTGGCAGACATTTTCACTGTCAAGAACATCTACCACACCAAGGAAATTATAAATGTAGTTTTTGCATGTATTTTCTTTTTAGCATTATCACCATTATTTAGTCTTTACTGGGTATAACAGTGGCACAGAAATTAGCTTTGCTGGCTGACAACACTCCATTTTCCACCTCAGTTCATTGCTGGGATATGTTCTGTATGCTTTCTGCATGTTCTTCCTTTGCCTGTATGGGTTTTCTTTGAGCACTTTAGTTTACCCCCAATACCAAAAGACAAACAATAATCGTACTCTAAATTGCCAGTAAGTATCAGAAAGAGGGTATTTGCATATAGTGTGAAGGGCTGATATTTCACTTTGAGTTAGCCTTGCACCCACTGAGTTCCTAGGTATGATCCATTATCACAACCCCGTAATGCAGTAAGCAGGTAATCACAGGATGGATGAAGGGATTGAATGAATACATTCTTTATTTCCAAAATTTAAAGTTTTCTTTTATTCATGCTTCAAACATCATAGATTCAGTTTGGGTATGCTTAAAATGCCTGTTAAATTTTAGTCAAATACATTTCTTTTGCATTTATATGCCGTATTTGCTCATATAAATTAATTCAGTATATTTGTTTAAATACTTGATTCATAACTGAACCTTTTTGTCATGTAAAACCTATTGTATATTAACATTTACTTCATCATTTGCATAATGATAAAAACTATTTTATGTCTTCTTTTTAAATATGTTTGCATTTAAATTTCAGACTGCATGAATCACTTCTGTATCAGATAATTTGTGCCAAAATTCTGGCACTTATCTGCAGGAACTAATCTTAATGATATTCTGATTTACTGTCTCCTTTATAATCACAAAAGTATGTAATTGTTTTGTTTTGTAGTTTCATGATCTGGTATTTGTCATACTTTGTGGAACTCTCAAGACAGAGTAAAAACGGAATGTATTGTGATTTATTTGTAAAATGATTTATTGCTTGTTTGCCTATACTCTGCTGCTTTATATGTCTGCGTCTTGCTGTATAATTTAATATTTTTTATGCCTAGTACTAATTCCCTCATAAAAGTAGAAGCCATCAAGTAAAATATATTTTGGTACAGAACAGTAAATTATTTCTGAATCATACAATTAAATTCCCGATCTACATACTGCTTCAAAGTTCTTATAGGATTGATTATGACCTTCCTTTCATTTCATTCCTCTTAGCTAAACTATCAAATCCATCCAAATGGCAGAAAACAAAAAAAAAGATGTATTACTATTTTGTCATTACTGACCATCACTCTGACACAGTGCGAATAGCCTCTGATGGGACTCCCTTTTTTCTAAATTCATTTACCTTTAAACTTACATGTGAAACATAACATGCACCTTCAAAAAAACATACTAACCATCAAGCATCCTACTTATTCAGTGCAAAATGACATACTGGCACAGTTGATTTGCGTACTTTTCTTTCACCAATTAAAAAAACGTCTTCTCCAAAATAGCCTCGGCATATTTTCTGTGCCTAAAAAAACACAACAGACCAACTCACTTGCCCATTAAACAAACAGCAGGCCATAACTTACTAAATAAGCTAAAAAATACAACTCTGAAAATTTTAACGCAAAAAAACCCAGCAAATGTAAATATTTTAGAAGGAGAATTTATCACCTTCATTGTAGGTAAAAAATAAAATCCCTAGTTTTGTTCTCCTTTAATTCTTTTTCCTGTTACATTCTGTTAATTTATTATGCAAATATTCACTATGACTAACATATAAACCACCTTTTTACCCTTTTCAGTAAACTTTTCCATGACATTTATTAATATCTGAGATTTAGTAATACGTCATATATGTATTCTTTCATTAATTAATTATGTTAGTGTAAACAACATAAATCGCAAGTCATCTAAAGTATTCTGAGCTAGAAATGTCTGCTTTACAGGTTGTAAATAACTTACTTTATGCAAAGGATTATAGACTGATGAACATAAGGATGATTTATCACCAATGATTAATTATTGTTTCATTATAACAGCATATTATTATTATTCGCTTTACTGATTGAGACTATTGCTGATGTGTAATTAATGTTACATCATTGTATCATCTGTCTGTCTGTCTGTCTGTATGTGCATTGTCTTTGCCATGGTCTTCAGGCGGTGAATGAAATAGCCTTGTAACAGCTCATTTACTTGGTTAATAAAGAAAAATGCAGTACATAAATTAATTGCCATATTGATGTACACTGTTTAAATGAAAGCATCCTTTTTTCTTTATTTATTTTATTCCTGATGCTTGCCAGCCATAACTAGAACTATCATGCCTTGGTGAGGCAAACACTACTCTGATGAGATCATAATTACAGCAGCTGTCAAGGTTTGTAGTATATGGGGCTCAAACCTACCCCTTAGATAGCTACATTAATGCCTGCAGATGTGAGGGTATGCAGTGCCTTCCCTCTGGGTGTATATTTTACTGCGCACATTCTTCAAAGGCATTACAGATGTGGTTTGACAGGGATCAAACTCACATCCTGATTGTTGTTGTGGGGCAGGATTACTTAATAAGTATCAGAACTGCAGTGAGTCAGAACACATCCTTCCCCTTAGGATGGACAAGCCACTGTAAGGTGTTCACTCTCATTGTCTCCACCTAACTCCTCCAACACTCAAGCTGCTAGTCAGGTATGGGCACCTGGGTCTTAGTCAAGATTTCATCCCAAAATGCCATGCATTAAGGCTAAATGAAGACACTTTTAACCAATCCTTGTGGAATGAAGTGGTATGATAAAAATAAATATATAAATTACAGCAATTCACTATCAGTGCATAGGGATGTCAGTTTTTTTATCAAAAATGAGCTGCGTCAGATTGGCCATGACTAGACCATGTAAAGATGGTTGCATAAATCTGCACCGAGACCATTCTGCAAAATAAATGATTTATTTCACACTGAAATGATTGGGAGGCTTCATGTAAAGTAGTTAGGATTTGGTTTAATAAGTCAGAACAAGTTGAAAAAGTGTCACCCCTGACGTTCATGGCAGCTTCAGCCAATGAGAAGAATCTAATCCTGTTTTTGCAGCTGTCACTATTAATTTAGGATGTAGAGACGTGTCATGCAGTTAACAATTAGATACATTTGAAAACCTTGGGGAAAAAAGTGCAAAGCTAGCTTAATTGAGTTACATTCTACAACATTAATTACTACTACTATTATTATTAATAATAATTATAATAGCATATTAATAATAGTGATAATAACAACAAGAAAAGCCTGTCTTACAAAAATTCTGAGATTCATACACAACTGGAGTTGGGAATAACACACTTGAAGAACAAAACTGATAGCCTACAAAACAGATATAGGTTGAACAATGTGGGGATCACAGGCATCCCTAAATCAATCCATTTTATGAACAGGAGAGAGTTTGTAAGACAATTTATATGAGAAATAATGCATACTCCCCTTCTCCTCATCAAAATTGCAAGATTCAACAGTGTGGGACAGAAAAAGCCAGAGATGATGTATTCCTGACACATTTTAATATCAATTGTCCCATACAGAGCAAAGGACTGAATTATCTTCAATAGCAGGCAACAGAATGGCAAACCTTGGAAGAGACATAATAAGGTTTGTAGAAGATTTCTTCTAAGCTTAAATAAATAAAATTGGGAGTTACAACCATTAAAGAGACATTTGCTGTTACATGGATATATTTTAAGCATAGTATATCCTGTATACTCTCAAGGTGCCCAGACATTATGGAAGCATGAATTTATTTATTAAAAGAAACAGAAGTGCAAGACTATCTTAAAGGAAAGTGGCTGAAAAATATAATATTGGAAAAGAAACTAAAGTGAGATAAATTCAAAGAAAAGTAGTTAGAGGAGAATAAAGTCCACATGGGGAGCGAAATAGATTGCAGCCAACCAAGGAAGAGAATTTAGATATAACAGTCAGCATGCAACTAGTCCACACAGAACAAATAACAGTAAAAAGCTCAGGATTTCAGACCAAAATTGTAAGCAAAATCAAATGCAAGCTGGGCATTACCAAGATTATGAGATGCTGTTCTAGGAGGTATTTAGAAATTATAAGCCCAATTGGCAGAAAGGGACTGCTAAAATAAATAAATAAATAAATAAATAAATAAACAAACAAACAAACAAATAAATAAATATGCATATAAATAACTGGTGAGGACTTCAGCAAATAAATTTGGATTGAATTCCCATGGTAAACATTGCTGGACTCTTGGAATCTATCAGCAAATGAAATACTGGGATGTGTGGTGGGGAGGCTGGTTGAAAAACTGACAGTCAGATAGGTCTCAAAATCTGCACAGAGCACCAGATATACTAACCACAATTCTGCAGTTCCATGTTGAATGTTAGTAAAATTTTAACTCTGGGAACCCTCTAATGTATGCATGCACAGTTTCTTCAAAAATAGTGAACCTTTAAGCTACACATAAATTTCAAGTAATTTTTCCATCAAGCATAGAAAGTATTCAATTCACATCATCACTTTCAGGTAAATGGAAGCATGCATGAAACTGAACGATTACATACAATAAGTCTCATTCAAATCCTGACAGAATGATCTGAGGAGTGTATTTAGAATGGAAATGGATAGAGATTACTAGCTTATTCATGAAGGAAGAAATGCATGAGGTATTGTCTACAAATGTGTAAACTTTGTGAAATAGGCTAGTAAGCAGACTAGCTCTAAAACATTTTAAATCCTCATTACTAGTCTGATTCTTGAGAAGTAATGAAAAAACATTTGGGGATGTGTTAATAATAGTTTATTATATTTGAGAAAGGTATGCTTTTTTCCTTTCTTTTTTCCTTTATGTAATTTTTATTATCCCAGTATTTTAATTGCAAATGATCGCATTTTCAGTTATTTTCAACTCAACAAAATATTTTTAATAAATTATATTAGAAGGTACAGATGGCATAATGGTCAAGGTCTTTGTCTCCCATGCACAAGGGACAAGGTTTGATTCAGACTTTCAGCCAATTCATGTAAGAAGCTGAATTTTCTCCATGTGTCTGCTACAAAGGGGGACGGCAGACTAGAAAATATGTGAGAACTGTGGTCAGGGAGAAGCTTCATAAGGCAGCAAGGGATGTTAACAGAATTATCGAAAGACTCATGGTAATTAGACTCCAGAGTGAGGACTGGGCGGTATTCATAATCTCAGCCTATACCCCATAGCAGAGTTATAATACTGTGAAAGAGTAAAGGATTTACAAAACCTTCTATGTAAAGCAGGAAATAGAACAGGATATGAAGACTGCCTGGGGCTTCACTGGTGTGGCAGCAGGAATAAAGAAGGAGAGGTTATCCTAGACATCTATGTGGTAAAATATCACATTGCACAAGCTAGAGAGGCAGTTAGAAGTCACATACAAGAGTGGTCAATGTGCAACTCAGGTAGATTTTCTCCTGATAAAGAAAGGACACTGGGGTAGAATCAACAATTGCAAAGTCAGCCCCAGTGAAATAGTTAGCTCACAGGTTGCCACAATGAGCTGCTAGCAGCGATCAGAGAAGGCTCTAAGCTCAACAGAGCCTAAGCTTAACTCAAGAAGAACAGGAAGCAGATGCAGCTGAAGATGACTGACAGCATCTCAAATAAGCATGTACAAGGATTATTGAACAGATATGCAGCAGAGCCAGGTATGGAAATAAGCTGGTGGTGGAATGTAGAAGTCCAGGTAGTTATCAAAGAAAATTAGGAGTAGAGAAAGAAAAGATGGACCAAAATAAGAAAGAATACTTGTTGTGTCGTAAAGAGGCAATAAGCCATCATAGGCACTCTGCCATGTAGCTTCTGGCAAATGACTCAGCAGATGGCACAAATTAATTCTATCTGGTTGCAAGGTGAAGACAGTAAGATAAAGAGGATAGTAATCATAAACCATCCATAAAGGATGCTGGCAACAACCTGCTCCCCAATCCAGAGGACATATGGAAGGAGTGCATCTAGCAGCTTCTGAATGAATAAAGTCCCACATCCCGCATTGCCAATGTACAAGTGAAAGGGGACATTCACAACTCGCAACAGTATAGAAGTATCAAGGTCCTGTCACATTGCATGATAGTTCTGGAGATGGTGATTTATAAATGAATATACAAAGCAGTAGAAAGATAGGATGCAAACAATCAGGATTTAGACTTGGATGCAGCACAACTGGCCTAATGTTTGCGGTGAGACAAATAGTTAAGTGGAAGTTAAAGATGAGGAAAGAGCCAAACTGGTCATACCTAGATTTTGGAAATAGCACATGACAACATGCCAAAAAGCTGATATGAGTAGTCCTGCAATGGTCTGAAGTGCCAGAACCATTGATAGAATTAGTGTAGGCAATGTACAATGATCAAAGGGCACAAGTGTGAATAGTGTTTGGACTAACAGGGAGTTTGCAGTCAGAGTGGGTGTGCATCAGGTTTTATGTCTGAGCCTACTGCGGTTCAAAATGGTGATGGCCTACATTAATAAATATGTCACAGGGTGCACAGCAACAAATCTGCAGTATGCAGACAATGTGGTATTACAGGCAGACTCCAAACAAGGACTTCAACAGATTATTGGGCTATGGAATGCAAAACTGAAGGTACAAGGGAAGTTACTCGTAACAGATAATGGAAACAAATGAGGAAAATTAGAAAAAGCTGAAAACTGAGATAGAAGGGAAATAGAGGAACAGGATAATAGCTTCAAGTACCTGGCAGGGGTGATGGAAAGAAGGGAAATCTGAATGAGGAGATGGGAGCTAGAATTACAGATACTGCAAACAACTGCCAACGAGTTCCAGGTGTACTGTATGACAGAAGAATGTCAATGAAGCTGAAAAGTAAGGTGTACAAAACAGTTGTGTGACCAGTACTACTATATGATACATAAACCTGGACAGTGAAGGCAGATTAGTTGAGGAAGCTAGAGATAATGGAAATGAAGTGCCTTATAAGGGTGGTAGAATGCACAATGTGTGAAAGATGAAGAGATGAGGCCATCAGAGTAGAAGCTCAAGAAGCTCCAATTGCAGAGAAGGTCAAAGAGGGAAGATTATGATTGTACAGGAATAGCTTCAGCAAAACAGAAAATCTGTTGAAGAAGGGTTTGGAAAAACAGGAAGAAGGAAAGGGGAAAAGAGGGGATCTAGCAAAGAGATCTACTGATTATGTGAGAGAAGAGCTAAGACAGTCAAGCATGACTGTCATGGAAGGTAAGAGAGTGGCACTGAACTGATAGAAATGGCAACAGATAATGTGAAACTTTGAACCTATTTGGTAAATGGGAAAAAAAGAGTTGATAATGATAATCAAGAGTTCCACAGTGATTTTTACAATATACTTCGCTCATCTTTTAATACCCGCAGTAGTGGTGCTGTGGGAGCGTTGTCGCCTCACAGCAAGATGTTGTCCCATTCAATTCTCAGCTAGAGCGTCTTCTGTGTGGAGGCATACGTGAATGGGCGTGCCTTCATTGAAGGTTGTGCATCAGGGCTGGTAACTCGGCATGTAAAAATCCACTACCAAACATTAGCGGACCGGAGTTCCGCTGTGGTGACCCCTAACCGGGATAAGCCGAAAGACACAACAAATTTGCTCATCTTTTAATCTGTCTTTCAATAATGCCTCATCTTGACAAATAAATGCAACACTCTTATCCATTAAGGAATTATTTATGTTTCCCCACAATACCCATGTCTACTTTCTGTTCTCAGCTTTTCTCTACCAACTTCTCTTTCCCATTTCCTCACATTCCAACTCTACATTATTATTAATCTAATATCTTGTTACCCTTGATTTCCATGTTTGTTTCCCTTTTTTTCATCCACATATCCTATTGCCATATTTCTTTATTTTATCTCATGGAATACAGTTAAAATTCAGTAATCCATAGACTCAGCTCTTTTTCCATCCTTAAGCTAATTTTCTATTTGTCTACCCCATTAACAAACCACCTTTTTCCTCCTGTCCCCAACTTGTTTATACAAAATAAATAAAAACTCTATATTACCTCCTCACTTTTCTCCATAGAGTAATACAAATAGTGGTCTGTACAACTGAAAACACACAAACAACCAAAAGTTAAATGATGAACAGAACATATTCAGTTTCCAACCATGAAAAAACATTCCCCCAGATTCTCTATGCCTTGCACGGTGTGCAAGATCAGTGCAGGAGCTCTGGCAGGCAATATGTCTGCTGTGCGATCCAGGAACAGCCTGCGGGGGCGTGCACGAGCACTCCTGCACTAGTCCTGCATGGACTAAGCCTCTGTATGCAAATCACCCCATTTGCAGGAGAAATCCATGCAAATGAGGTGAAACTGCAATCCAGGAAGCTTGCAACCAGCTGTGCAGGACTAGCGCAATCTGCAGAAATGTACTCGGATAGTAATCAAATACATTTCTGCAAAATCCAAAACGGAGCTGTGACAGCTCCAAATAAAGGCTGCATATCAGTTAGGAAGCATGCCAATGGCCAGGTATAAGGCCACTGGCATTGCAAACAGCCAAAAAAATAAAAAACTCAACTTTTATTTTTTAGCTGCTCTCAGTTGTTTAAGTGTAGGGCAGTGGCACGCAAATGGGATCAGGGAGAAAATAACAAAATAAACCTAAATTAAGCATTCTAACTAAAATCACTATTTTGCCATGCAAGTCAATGGCAGGCAGAAGACAACATGGCCAGTGAGTAGTGGTTGCTAAGGGAGGAGGCTCAGTGTGAGACATGTAACTATGCATTAGCAGGCAATCCTATGCAAATGAGGGGAATGATAGTGAATTCCAGTTTTCCCCAGCATGTTAGTCAGGTCCCAACAGTGTAAAAGTAGGAATAGCTTGGTGCAAGCCTAGGAATTAGCTGACCTCATTGGGGGGGGGGTGTTAGGCATACTGTAAGCAGATTGGAGCCCTATGGCTCGGGTTTGCTCCTAGCTTAGCATATCTAAGCTAGGGGGTGTGTCTGAATATGCCTAGCACTCTTTACATTGCCTAAGTGGGTGTGCGTACTTTAAAAGGAAGAAAAAAAAGTTAAAGCAGGAAATAGCAGCACTGTGCTCATTTGAGCACCCTGTTTGTGCGATGTACCCCTGGGCTTAAACAGGAAGGCAATGGGAAGGGAAAACAGCAGTAGGAAGGTCATCAATTAGAACTAGCATAGCTGGCAGGTGAAATGTATCAGATTCAGTCAATTACACAGGCAGCACACCAGCCCAGCCCAGAACACTGCTATAAAATATGCAAACACCTTTTCCTTTGGTTTTTCCCACACTCTACACCACCGGAGTAAACAAGCGGGGAACTTTTAACACTCACAACAGCTGTCATGCAACAACTTGGAAGAGGCTGAGGGTGGTGAGGATGTGAATGTTGTCGACCAACCCACAGTGAGGAGACGGAGAACAGTGTACAGACCCAGGGTAACTTACCAGGGGCTACATAAGCTGGAGATAGTGGAGCTCTATAGGGTGGACAGGGACCTACTACAGCAAATTGTTGAGCTGTGTCGGCCACGCCTCACACACAGAAATAACAGAGGAGAACCTATCCCAGTGGATACCAAGGTATGTGAAGGCCTAAGAATACAAGCTACAGATACCTTCTAAGGGCCAACTGGGGATATGCTGGGGATCTCACAGGCATCAGCAGCCAGGGTACTCCACCAGTTCCTGGATGCCATGTCAGCACATGTCGGTGAGCACATATATTTCCCCAACACCCGTGAGGCATTGGCCAGCAATATGCAATTGTTCCACCAAATAGCAGAATACCCTGAGGTAGTGGATGCTACAGACTCCATGCGCATATTCATCAAAGCACCACCCGGTGAGCGGAGTAGGGTCTACATCAACCGTAAGGACTTCCCCTCCATCAACTGCCAGGTCATGTGCAATGCTCTGGGCATAATAATGAATATGTGCGCTGGCTGCCCTGGAAACTATCATGATTCCCACATCTTGCATCTGATGCAGCTGTACCACAGATTTGCCAATGGGGACATCCCTCATGGTCACCTAGTGGGGTATGCTGGATACGCACTGGAGCCGTGGCTGATGACACCCATCAGAAATGCACACACACCCAAACAAGAACTCCATAATGAGGCATAGACCAGAATTATAGTAGAGCATGTGTTTGGGATGCTCATGTCATGGTTCTGGTGCCTGGACACATCCGGTGGAGCCTTGCAATACTCACCAGCCACATGTACCCAAATTGTCCTTGTATGTGCCATGCTACACAATATGATCCTGTGGAAACAGCTGCAGCAGGAACAGCACAGGGCAGGGCCACACATCCCCCCCCCACCATTGCCAAGGCCTGCACAGGCACAGAGTGATTCAGAGGAGGAACAATCTCACCTTGCCCCAGTAGGCAGAAGGAGGCATGCCCAGTATGCCCTGGCCTTGGCAAAGAGGCAACTCATAGCACATACGGGGACCCAAGGAATAACACCTCTCTATGACTCTCACATACAGTAAAAGGGATGCCAAATGTTACACAACCTGTGCTCAACCATGTGTAGGCAGTGTACTATGTGCATCTGACATAGGCAGCCCTGCAGCACCACCTTCAATACTGGGACACCTACAAGATAAGTGACTCACACATTCCAGTCAGGGAGGGTTAACATACCCAACAACAGTTACAGCCAGCAGGACAGGTGTAAACAAACACAAACAAAGGCCATGCTATGGCCTCTGACTGATGCCTATGGGTAACCTCCCCCCTAGGCCTACACAGACAGACTACAGCAGGTCAGGCAGTGGGACATTAGTTCTGAAGGGTAGAAAGTCAGAAACTAATATGTAGGTAAATCAAAGCTAAGATCTGTAGTACATTGCTATGCCTCTAGTCAGTATGATAGGTAAGAATACAGAATGAAATGGAGTACCAGACATGCCAGTGCAATCATAGCAAATGTGTACAAGTGTCAGGTGTGCCCTCCCATCCTATGTAGAAATGTAGTAACAGTCAGGTGTGCCCCCCAATCATGTGTAGAAATGTAGAAATAGTCAGGTGTGCTCCCCTTCCTAAGTAGAAATGTAGTAACAGTCAGGTGTGCCCCCCCAATCCTGTGTAGAAATGTAGAAATAGGCAGGTATGCCCCACCCCATCCCAATTTGAAATGTAGTAACAGTCAGTTGTGCCCCACCCAATCCTGTGTTGAAATGTAGAAATAGTCAGGTGTGCCCCCCAATCATATGTAGAAATGTAATAACAGTCAATGCCAAATGATCAACAGATACCCTGCAGAAACAGTATGATACCTGTAGGTGTACAACACAATGGTCGGCACTGCAGTACAAACTACCTGGACTTGATCCACACATTCAATACAGATGGGCATACTGGGCATGCTCACACACTTAGAGAAATGAAGGCAATGTCAGTCAACAGCATAATGAAAGATCATACTGGGCATGCTCATACAGAATCACATGAAGGCCAAGTTTGCAAACACCAGTGGACCAGACATATCTGGCAGTCGCAAATGTTAGTGCAGACACTGCTCAGTATGCACCACACATGCTTTACACACACAGTAGATAGGAATACAGACATATATCTAAGGACAACACACTATAATAAGCCAAAGGTAGACGTACATAGATGTGGGGAAGAGGGTGACTGTGACAAGGAGCCATCCAGGCTTGTCCCACCCAGCACACAGCCAAATGGTCACAACCACATGAGGTTCAGATGCCACTCACTGTAGTTACTAGCCACTGGTATCTGTCAGCATTACAGGCTATGTGGTGCACGCACTAGCTGTGCAACATGACTGTACAAGGAAGTAGTCATCTAGCAGCTGCATACACGTACCTATGAAATAAGACCCTGTGTGTGCCCGCATGTAGTTTGTCAACCTCTAGATGAATGGGTTATGACCCATGCACACACACTGCCCTCCCCATAGCCCTAGTATGACAAGCCTGCTGTGGTCATCCACTGTGAAATACACCTTTGGGAGGGTTGTAGCCTAGTAGTCTCTGTGGCGCATCCCATAACTACGTACTGCTGTAATGTGATAAAGAAGTTAGGTAGGAGATCCAATCCTAGGCATGGCAACTGTGTGAGTGCGTGTTTGTGTGTGTGTCTGTCTGGCTCTGTCTGTGTAGAGAGCAATGTTTTTTAGGGTATTCACACTCCCTATAATTTGACTGCTCTACTTTGGCAAGGCTGCTGATGTCATCCACCTAGAAATACACCTGTGGGAAGGTTGTAGCCCAGTAATCTCCATAGCATGTCCTATAACTGCATACCACTGTAGTGTGATAGAATAGTTAAGTAGGAGTTCTACTCCCAGACCTGGCAATTGTGTTTGTGTGTGTGTTTCTATGTTTGTGTAGGGAGCAATGCATTTTAGACTAGTCACACTCACTACAATTCAAATATCCTACTTTGGCAAGCCTGCTGATGGCATTCATTGTGAAATACACTTTTGGGGAAAGGGCACTCCAGTAATCCCTGTGGTGCATTCTATAACAGCATCATGCTGTAGTGTAATATAGACCCCTGGTAGGGGTTTTATCCTCACACATAGCAGTTGTGGATGTTTGGTGAGTTTTTCAATGTTTGTGTAAGGAGCAATGCATTTTAGGCTAGTCACACTCACTACAATTCAAATGCCTTTCTTTGGCATCCCTGATTATATCATTCACTGTGAAGTACACCTTTGGGGAAAGAATACTCCAGTAATCTTTGTGGCGCGTGCTATAACAGCATAGTGCTATAGTGTAATATACTAGTTAGGTAGGAGTTATAATCCCAAACATGACAGGTGTATTTGTGTGTGTGTGTGTGTGTGTGTGTGTGTGTGTGTGTGTGTGTGTGTGTGTGTGTGTGTGTGTGTGTGTGTGTGTGTGTGTGTGTGTGTGTGTGTGTGTGTGTGTGTGTGTGTGGGTGTGTGTCTGTGTTTGTCATTTGTATCCTGTGTGGTGGTGGTTGTGTGTGTAACAACTGAACTCAATGTGGAGTGGGTTTTGCAAACTTCTTATATGGTGGGCCATGTATATATCACAATGTCCACTGTACAGGGATAACAGATGTGAAATAGCCAAGAGGCTGGGGTGCAAATCCATACTCCTAAATGTGACATCAATGCCAGGTGAACAATGTTAGCAACCCTTGTATTACCCAGGGTACACTCTCAACCCATGTCTCATACACACACACACACACACACACACACACACACACACACACACACACTTGCCTAGGCAACAGCCAAACAGTCACTGCGTTGGTAGTACCCTGCATATTGCCCACTGATAGTAACCATGGTGTGATTGCAGTGGGCTACAGAGGGCATGGCACCCTGTCCATCAGTCCATTAGGCATGTATATGCCAACAGTGCACCTTCCCAATGTTCCCCACTGGACACCTGCAACACCTCTGGTGCCATCAAATGTGACCAACAAAGGACATAACATGCCTGAGACACAAGTCCTGTATGGACAGATGTTACTGACACCAGGGAATACTGGTTTCATGCTATCAGTGTAGGTGTAGGGCCAACCTGCTGTCCATGAACAGTTTCCGCCACATGAGGCCAGGACTGACACATCTGATGATAACGATCTGTGTAAACAACATGGGCCAGACACCCCAGATACAGTTCCACATGTCACCATACATGCATGTGCAAGATGTGCACATCACAGACATTGTCTGTCATGGAAGAAGGTACACATACATAGGTTCATAGGTTGGTACTAGGCTATCAGCCCTAGGGCCTATACAAGCCTAGCCATAACAATTCTCTGGATATTTCTTCCCACAATATTTACTTCCCTGGACCCCTGTCTAGGAGGGTGACTGATGTGATCCCTGGGGTAAATTTCTTAATTCCCATCCAATCGTCAAGGTTCCTTTTGAAGTGGGCCAAGGAGGTGCTCTGCTTGACATGTATGGGCAGTCTATTCCAGAGTATGGGGAGTCTCTGGGTCAGAAACCTATCTCTCCAGCATGTTTTGTAAATTGTGATGACAAGGTTTAGCTCCCTTGAGTGTGTGGCTCTGAGGGATTGGGATTTCTTATGTTAAGCAGAGATTGCCTCTGAGTAGACGTTATGCCACAGAGTATAGCTGCATTTTTTTAGATGGTCAGCACAGGGCATCTGCTTTAGGCCTGTGATTCTTTTAGTGAGGTATTTCTGCAGCCTTTCCAGCTGCTGTAGATGTCTTGTGAGATACATATCAAATGGGGCATTGTACTCTATAATGGGTCTAATGAGGGATGAGTACAGTGGGACAATGACCTCCTTTTTTTCTGGATGAAAAGCCCTTAGTGATGAGTTGTGCCACATAGAAAGATTTCCTGACTGTTTTGGCAATGTGGTTATCAAAGGTGAGACCACTGTCCACCTGTGTCTCTAAGTCTTTCATTACACTTTCATTGTTTAGTGTACTGCCACCTATGTGGTAATTCATGGGTACATGATTTTTTCCAAAGGGGTTAACTATACATTTCTTGGCATTAAGCTTGAGCCCATAGCTCTGGCACCAAGCATCTGTTTCTGTAAGGCCCTTTTGTAGAATATCCACACCATTTGGGGATTCAATAATGGCTCCCAGTTTGCAGTCACCTGCGAACTTTATTAGCCAGAGTCCCTTAGTGTTAGCCTGTACTTCAGAGAAGTAGATGCCAAACAAGAGCAGTCCCAGGACTGAACCCTGAGGTACTCCACTTTTCACTTATCTGTAGATGGATTTGGAGTCATCTACTTTTACAGTGTGGGTTCTGTCAGTAAGCAAGTTGGCAACCCATTGAGTGATGTAGGGATTTATGCCTAGCTTAGTAAGTTTATCAAGTGGCAAGCAATGCACAGCATTGTCCACACTCAATAGTCACCCAGGTGATGGATGGTGAATACAATACCCACCTATGTGGGCAACTCCAGACACTAGACCCCTGAGCTACAATGCAGACCATTGTCATGTGGCCCGATGCCAAGGTATACCAATGACCTAGCCTTGTATAGTCATCTGGCACCAACAACCATAACACACCCGTAAAGCAGTGAACACATGCATGACAGTACTGCCACCCATGTCTGTGTGTGTGATGTATGATGCGTATGGCCACATTCGCACTCACTACAACACCCATTGGCACACTGAGGCATGCTGTCTGATGTCAGACACCTCCACATACCCGTTGCACATATAACCTCTGTATGACCCCTGTGGTCCATGTAATACCTGCACAGTACTGTGTTGTGGCAATCCCACTAGTGATGAGTTGTATTCCTGGCCCTGCCAAGTGTGGCAATGTGTGTGTGTCCCTGTGAGAGTGTGGCTGTGTTGATGTTGACATCTGTTCATGCGGGCAGGTATGTGTACTACACCTACCACATAGCTACCATATCCCTGTTGCAGATGTCACTCACCATCACATATACATTCTGAGGGCTCCCCAACATGTACCCTAAGCAGTGCATCTAATAACTACATGGACATTTGATAGCACTACATAGTCGTCAGGAGTTTGATACCCTGTACTGGTAGGTTTGTGACACAAACATGCGTAAGTTTTACTCTCACACCCCTCCTTGACTTTTCTGTGCCTCTGTCTGTCTCTCTCTCTTACTCCCACTCTGGTGGATGTGGAGACTTACACCTGCTTTGCTTAGGCAGCAACATGTGTATTCTAAGTGATGCTCAGGATCAGCTCATTGTGTCTGCATGAATTGCAGCCCTCATCTAGCTGATTGCATGTGGAACAGCTGTGGTAATATTCATATAGCCAATTGCATGGAAGCACACACCAGTATCTAGGAACATCATGTTGGTGTTGGGCCTTTCATTCTCTGTTAGCAGGAACTCAATCTGTTGTTTGGCAAACAGCATCTCAGATGGATTGGGGTTTACCTCTAACAACATACTCTGTAGAAACAGGCCAACACACAGGAGGGGGATGTTCTTGATCTGACTACAGACTTTTAGTGCTGCTATACTACATTTGGAGTAATGTTGGTTTAACAGGGTGTGTGTGGTTATGGCTGCCCTACATGTTTACATACCTGCCTTGTCAGTACTATGTTTATAAGGGAACACCCATCTGTAGGGTCATCTGCAGAGTGGCCAGTGTGCGGTGCCTTTTGTTTCAGGTGTTACCCACAGAGCACCTATCTGTGAACTGCAGAAGGTAGTGTGAGGATTTTAGTCTGTAGATGGTGATAGCTGTGAGAGTTACTGGCTTCATATCCCTCATAGGACATATGGTCCAACAAACCCTGTTACAACAGTAAATGTATGAGGTTATCACATCAACATGTCAATATTGGCCCTGTGTATGTTCCTCCAGCCACAACCCTGACAACCTTTGTACATATGTCATGCAGTAAGGTGTGCATATGTACTGTACACCATAATTACTGACATCATATCTGATAACAAGCCAGTGAGATATCAGACTGCTACACATGTAATGTATAGTAGGGGTTATATTTGATGACATAACCTGGACATTCTGTGGTTGTGTGTACAGTACTGAAGTCTGTGTACTTATGGTGATTGTCAGCAGTGTGTGTAATGTTAATATGTACCTTGGCCTGTGTACAGACTGGGGTATATGTCATTGTTCTTGGTCCTGTTCTATCTGATGTTACATACTGCTCCACTGTATGTTACCCTATTGGCTTACATGTTCGTAGGGCCATACATGCACATGTCCCATTCCATAGACAGGCAGCGGACCACACTGTGTAGCAGCTCATTATATTTAGGGTGAGTGTGTGTGTGAGTGTGTGTGTGTGTGTGTGTGTGTGTGTGTGTGTGTGTGTGTGTGTGTGTGGGGCACACATGAGGATGGTGTTGAACAGATAGTCCATATACTGTAATAATACGCTAGCATGCCATATGTAGCTGTGGCTGTGTTCACATTGGTTGTTATGATGCACGTACACACAGGTGTATGTTACTCTGTGCTGTGGCATGCCTGTAGAGCCTGCTATCTATGTGCAGATACATGTGCATTCCCTCATAGGAAATGTATGCCAGTGTTGAGCCAGTCTGCCTGTAGCCTGCACAGTGCTATGTTACATGGCTAGGAGCTTAGTGTACTTACCCAGTGAGATGTAATGTCCAGTTACTTGACAGATGTACTGCTGCCGGGCCACCATAACAGTCATGTATCTCAGACAGAGGAGTGGGATGCAGTACAGATGTATGGCAAAATCTAGTGGGTGGCATGTGGCCATGGCACCACCTTACTAGCGGTTATTATGTGGCAGGACAGATAGGTATGTGTGAATGCATAACCTATGTGGGCAAATGTATACCAGTAGTTACGTGTTATACCCATCTACATGGCTGTTAACATCCACATTGTCAGGATTGGTCCACATGTCTTGCACTAAGGGGTTATGTGTATACCTCTGGACTGTCCAGAGTGAGTCAGACTGTCATATATTGGTCAATATCTCTGCTGTAGTCCACAGGAGCATTATGTGCTAGCAGTGGTACTGTACTATGATGTCCTTAGGATGTCTGTCAGTAGACAATGGTGCACATATTATAAGCAGATGTGACCTCCCACACACACCATGTCTGTGAAGATAATCCCTATGACTGTTGCAATAATCTACAAGTATACATGCTATACATAACTGACATCTCCTTGCCCTACGAAGTTGGGTCTACAGGGGCTGAGATAGGGCTACACTCCATGTTCAGGACATATGGTGATGATATATGTACATATACTTATCCAGATATCTATATAGACATACAGATATACATATCAACATACATAGATAGAAATGTATATGTACATAGATATACAAATAAATACCTAGATATATACATATACAGAGCTATATATCTCTACACATATACAGATAGAGATACATATGCACATATTCATATGGATAGCTACATGTATTTTGACAGTAGTAGGTATATCAGAATAGATATGTATGCACATATAGTTATTGATATCTACATATATACCAACATAACTAGGCATATATGTACACAGGATGTGCATACATATAGTTATATATACATATAGCTATATATACATATGGGTATATCTATGTATTCATATATCTATATATACACATATGTATATGGGAGCACTACAGAATCTTGAAAACCCAAAGTCCTGAAGACCATCAGGGGTGAGCTGCCTTAAGGTATAGGAATGCACGTTACCATACAATCCACCTTGGTTAAATGCAGGCCCACTGCCACCTGCCATACAGACTGTTCTATTTGTCAATGTGCTTAAGATGGTGTCAATTGTGCCTTGTTATGTAACAGTTACATTTCATTGTGTCAACTGAGATCTTTACCCCTAGAGATTGCTAGAGTGTAGACAGAGGCTGCTGAACTATACACCTGCATTATTTACCGTTGAGTGTTTGGTATCCTGTGGGCCAGTCTGTCTTAATTATGGTACTACTTGATGGCCTTGGCCTGGACAGAAACATTTGTTAACCTTTCCAGACTACTGTATTAGTATTACTGATTCACAGTAGCATTACTCAGATTATATCCGTGTCTAAACAGCTAGATGACATGGCATATGCAACTGTAACAGAACACAAATAAAGCTTTCTCATTTATTCACAGCTGTGTGTGGTGTTATATACTTTGTTATCTCTGTGGGTATATGTTGCAGGCAATGAATGCCATTTCTATGGGTGACTCACACAGTCTCCAGTTGGTAAGGTGGTAACTGTAGGAATAGTGGCTGTTCAATATTGTGTGCACGTACTACATATGTAACTTACTGTACATATCTCTGTGTGTGTATGTGTAGTTACATACATATCTTTATGTGTATATATATATATATATATATATATATATATATATATATATATATATATATATATATATATATATATATATATATATATGTATGTATATCTGTATCTGCATATATGTGTCTGTGTATATGTATTCTAGGGATACCCATGTCATGATGGGTCCTGGTTATGAGATCTGCAATACTTGGTAGTATTGCAAGGTGGATGTGTCTGGCTGTGGGGGTATACCTATTCGTACAAGAAGTATATTGTTTGGGGTCTCTCAACCCCATTAATGGTGCATGTGGACATGTATGTCTCAGTTATTTTGCCATTGTTATCTACGGATGTATGTCCATATATACCTATATAGATATATATATATATATATATATATATATATCTGCTTACATATATATAACTATGTCCGTATATACCTACATAGATATATATCTGCTTACATATATGTAACTTGCTGTGTATATTTAGACATATAGGTGTCGACATATATATCTATAGATGTAGGCATTTGCATGTATATATGTTCATATATATATATATATATATATATATATATATATATATATATATATATATATATATATATCTACATATATAGATATGCTGTATCTGTTGAGATATTAATATATTTACACACACAAACATCTAAATGTTGGAATACATTCTCTGTACTGTTGAATGACTGAGCTGGATGATATGATTTTGAAAACAGCAGGGTTATGTATATCTGACATGGCTTAGTGATACATCACTGTGGCTATGGAGTGCAGCATCCTGGGTTAAAGCCTTGCAGAGGCTGTTTATTTTGTTGCTGGGCAGAACACGGGCCATTGGATACAGAGTGACTAAGGCACTTTAAAGCAGTCGTAAATGGGTTTACGCATGTTTGCGCGGAGGTAAGCACTGCTAACCTCTGATTACAGTTTCTCATACTCAGTTAGCTTCTAAATTGCTTAACCTTTGTAGGCATAGCTTACCCCCATGCAAACAGACTTAAACCTGCTTACTGCTGCTTAAAAGTGTTTACTCCCACTTACCCCCATGCTACTTTATTTAAAAGAAAAGAAAAAGGGGTTGATAGGAAAATGGAGAAAAAAGGGGCACAAAGAGGGAAAGACAGTAGGGAAAATAGCCAGGGATGTGCAGGAAGAGTGTAGTGAAGGTCCATATCTGCCCATTTCTTCTACAGCAACAGCTGTGCATATACACTGAATTTGGAGGTTGATTTGGACACTTAAACCCCTGGGAGGGGGTGAGGACAACAATAATACATTGTGATGCCAATTAGACTGGATTACATGTATCCAGTGGATGTGTGCGAAATGGACAGCTATGTATGGGGTGAGATTTTTTTGTTGGAACAGACTGCCCTTTATTTTTTTTTAAGGTGAGAGTGGGATGTTGGGGAGGGGTAGTAAGTATATTTGGGGAGGTAGGTTGGGTAGGTTAGACAAGACAAAGAAGACACATACATGGGTGGTATATGACACATGTGGGGGGTACACACCTTGATGGGGAGGGGTATTTGGAAATCGGAAGCCCTCAAGCTCCCTAGTGGAAAAAGTGGGACTGAGGTCCCCAACCATGGGCAATCACCACTGCACCTTCACAGCCCTGAAGGTAGCTGTGCTGGGGGCTGTGTCGCAGAGCCAGGCAGAGTCTCTAATCACGACACATGGCCCTCAAGCTGGCATAGAAGATCAGCAAACTGCTGGTTGATCACTCTACACACCACAAACCTGACCTGGTGATGGGTGACAGGTGCCTGTCCGCAACCACTCCTGAGGGGGGCGAGCCCCATTCCCTGAGGTGCTTCCATCCAAAGGTGGTGCAGGACCAACAGACAGGGAGGTCCCAGGTTGGGCACCAGACTGAGAGGTGCCTGGTGCCACAGCCAGCTGAGGTGGGACAGGTGGGTCCACTGGGACTGGCCTTCCCAAGTGTGCTACAGTGTTTGGATTTCATCATATGTGGGTTAGTAATAGTCACCACATTCCAGGGTTATGTATAACAGCATGTATAGTTATTCCCATTAACCCAGACACCAGATATGGAACAGTTGCATAGCAAACAGAACACATGCATATATGGGACCACAGTGGTAATAAGAACAGCATGCAGGTACATTGATGGCACCATGCCACCAATGTTGGAATAATTCAATATTGCACATACATAGGACCATTAAAATGTTTATCAAACAATTAGACATTATCACAACATAGGTGTCAGTACATACCAGTTAGTGTGGGTATGTTGATTATTGTTGGAGATATGGTGGGGGGGGGGATGTCCAATAACAACTACTATATTCCTGTAGTCCACATTACTTTCCTAGTCAGTACTGTTATGTGTACCTTACACTACCCTATAGCCTTAGTTTGGACAGTGATATGGCTGTAGTCATCATTACACATGAACCAGTTGTTCCTGCAGTATACACCTCTTATCCTTGTATAGCTGTGGAGGGAATGTTTGTTAACACTAACTAACTGTTTCTACACATACTCCCAGATTCTGGGTTGATGTTGTGCACATAGCTATGCAACTCTTTATGCACAGAATCTGGCCATGTGTTGACCACATGCTGGTGTGCCGGGACATATCTAGAATATTGCTCTCTTTTTCCACCTTTAGTTATATTATGTAGCACAGTGTGGGTGAAAGTAACCAGTGATACTTTATTATTCAGAGAAATTGCAACACTCACAATTCCCTACAATACCAGTGTGAACAGTACCTGTACAAGTTATAATGATCTGTATTTCTCAGCACAGTGTTCGTATCTGACGTACCTGTGGGAGCAATATTTGTTAGCACTACCTGACTGTTGCCGCACAAGGTTCCAGATTACACATTAGTATTATGCACATACATCTCACTCTGTTACTGTACACACACTGGTCACTGCTTGACAACATAGGAGTGTAGATAGGACATACCTGAAATATTACTCTCCTAACAGTTTCAGGGGTTGCTACAGTGACAGGTGTGTTCTCATAGATGTTTGACAATCACTTGTATTCGAATCCTGTTTGCTGGCTAAACATCTGGTATCATCCCACAGACTTGGCAGGGGGACAGGCAGCAGATATGGGCCCATATACTGGACATTCTGGCCTCGTCTGTACAGTTGTGGGGTATGATTCTGTATGCAGCCTTATTCCACTCCCAGGATTCAGACTATGTCTGTCTTCTACAACTTAAACACTGTCCATCACAGTTGTGTCTGCTATATAGATATTGCTGTATATCTCCAATCTGCTTTCTGTCTTATTAATCCCCTGTGCTTTTGCATTCTGACCTCGTATTACAACACTGTTATACAGATTTTCTAGACAGTTATATGCTGTAGGACAGTTTGGGTGACAGTGATATGTAATACCCCATTATTGAGAGCAACTGCATATCATTCTTGGATGTCTGGACACAGTGTTGTTATCTGACAGACCTGTGGGAGGAATGTTTATTAGCACTACCTGAATGTTCTCACACACATTACCTGATTCCTTATTACTATTATGCACATACATCTCTCTCTGTTACTGTACACACTCTGACCACAGCTTGACAAGTTGGGGTGTAAATGGGACATCCGTGGCTTCTTAGTCATATATAGGGTATTGGGGACTAGGGAGTCAGCTTTGTTCTCATAGCTGTGTGTCAATCAGTTGTATTTCCTGTTTGCTGCCTAATACATCTGGGATCATCCCACTGATTTCCCAGGGGGATAGGTTGATAGGCAACAGATATGGGCCACTTTAATAGACATTCTGGACATATCTGCACAGTTGTGTGTTATGATTCTGTATGCAGACTACTACCACTGGCAGGATTCGTACCGTGGCTGTGTGTGCTAAACAAAACTAAAGTTTACATCTCAGTTGCATGTGCTATTTGGTTTTTGTTGTCTGTATTTTCTCTGTTTACTGTCTATGTGTCTCTCAGTTGTACTAAATGATTCTAGGGATTACACCTGTCATATACAGGCATTCCTACACATTCAATTTATGGTGCATGGTGTGGGTAACAGTGCTTAATACAACAGTGCTATTACATGATTGCAAATCTACATTATCGTATGATACCAGGATATGCACATGCAGTCCAGCAGTTAGACCTGTTTTGTCAGGCTATTACACTTTTATTGACATACAAACAATATGCGACTCTTCCTGCCATATTCTCTAGTGTATGCAGTACTTGCCTTAAACAATACAGGTTTTATACAGGCAATTAATTTACTACTACTTTTATTTTTATTTCCTATAACAGTAAATGTATGAATATTACTGACCTGCCTCACATCGCAACCTCGCCAGGCAACTGATGTGGGCCTCCTGGTTTGCAGCTGGCTCCATTGCAGCTGTGGGGGACATAGGAGGAAGATTTAGCCATACCTACCAATGATATACCTGAGCTGGCAATTATTACACACATATGGGGTGATACTTACACATGGCTGGAACATCCTTTGCTGCTCTAGCCTCTTGGAGCCACTCTTCCAAGAGGTCCCCCTTACCCCCCTTCAGGTCGGCATAGTGGTGCCTGACCTGCTCACCAGTTTGGGGTATGCCAGTGGTACTGGTGAGGTTGTGGGCAAGATGGTCCCAGGCCTCCGCCTTATATTGGGAGCCCTGGTACTGGCCCTGCAGCAGTGTGATCATGGTCTTTGACAAGGAGTCCTGCCATGACCTTGGACTCCTGGATGCACCAGTGCTGCACCAAAAGGTGCACATCTTCTCCCCTTGCTGGCATAGTGCCTGCAAGGGGAAGCAACAACCAGTTATGAGATGTATTCCTGCCTCTTGGGTTTAAGTAGGGCCAATTTCCCACACTTTTCCATGATTGGCCGGTTTTGAAAAAGCTAAGCTATGGGCAAACCTGCTTAACTAAGGTTGGCATTGTTTAAAGGGGTATACCACTGGGCACAATTAGTTAGCTGGTCAACACATTGTTTACACCTCCTATGCTGGCCTGTGCAATGCTTAGCGTTGCTTACATTAGACTTTGCATCATATTTCATTTTTGCCATTGATTTCTTATTCATTACATCTTATATATCTGTCTGATATCCATGATTAATGTGTACATACATTCTATAGGGTCCTTGTGTTTTATTGTGGACTTCAACACTCTGTTACCATTACACCTCACTTCTGGGCTTACTGCTGTACTCCAGTTCACATATTTATGTTATTTAGTGGGTTATGGAACATATGACTGTATACTGATTCCTTTCACAGGTTCAGTTTGGTTTTTGCTATGGTGAGGACTTGTTTGTGATACCTCATTCTTTTGTACTTCTGTGATGGCTTGGTGGTTAACTACTGTGACTGTGGTGTATAGGGTCCTGCATTTGAGACCTGCCTGGCCATTTATTTTGTTGATGGGCAGAACAATGGCCATTGGATGCAGAGTGATTAAGGCACTTTTGAGCAGTTGTAAGCAGGTTTGCATGATGGTAAGCACTGCTTACCTGCTGTTACATCTGCTTACAGAGAGTTAGCTTCAGAATTGCTTAACCAGTGTAGGCATTGCTTATTGCAGTGCAAATGGGCTTAAGCCCGCTTACTAGTGCTTAAATATGCTTACTACTGCTTATTTGTGCTTAAACCTGCTTACTAGTGCCTTATTCATTATGAAACTGACACCTCACATGTGCTTTTACTGCAGTACTCCAGTTCATGAAAATATGTTATTTAGTGGGTTACGCAACATAAATATTACTCATAATGTGCCTTGCCATAGAAAACGGAATCTGCTGCAGTGGGACTCGAACCGGAAATGTTTGCTTGTAAGGCAAATGCTCTGCCCACTACACTATTGCTATGCTGCATCATTTGCATATATCTTCCTTTTTTATCCTCTTCTGCCATTTGAGCTGCATTAACTGTAGCTAAGTGATGGGCACACCCATGCACCTACAGTTAGCTTTAATCGCAATTTAAAAAAAAAAAAGGGTTTCTTCATTTTATTTAAGTATACAGTTGCTGTTGTACACGATGGGGACTGTTGGTGGGGATATGGGGTCACCTATGAGCGGTCCCACTCATTTCATACCCCTTTCTGCTGTTCTTCATTGCGGGGGAGTGTATATTCTGAGAGCTCTACTCTCAGTTACGCCCCGTGCACTCTTACACGCTCCGTGTAAGCCTAGGAGATCAGACAGCGTGCCTCATTACTATGCATGATGTGCTGCCATCCTGCTCCTAAATGGCCGCCTCTGTGCAGGACTAAGCTAGTCCTGCATGGAGGAATAGTAAATCTGGGGGAGTATTTGCTTAGCAGTTTTGAATAAAATAGATTTATACATCGCACATGATGAAGAGACAATCTGTTTATATAATCTACTCCCTTACTAAACAATTACAATGAAATAAAAATGTATGTATAAATGCCATCAGACAGACAGTCTTATATAACAAAAATACATATTTTTCTCAGAACTGTAGGAAAATATCATAATCTTTCAAAGGTACACATTTATAATGCTAGGCAATACTCTTATGATGTTGCATTTCATGCCATTGAGATTACAATAAACGCACAAACATGAAGATCGATATATACATTTGCTCTATATGACAATCTTAGCAAAAATCAGAATTGCATCTGCATTCTGTAGTAGAATATAGTTCTATATAACATATACTTACCATTTAAGTATAACAGCAAAACACCGTTTTGACAGGAGGAAAATTACAGTCTGGTATCTGAGATGGAGATGTTTTCGTGCCTTTATTAGAAAATCATATGCAGTATGAAAATTACTTTTGATTATTGAAAGGTTGTGTTTTAAAAATTTTGGAAGAAAATCTCAAAATATTTTAAATATATGTCTGTATACCCAGGCTAAAATCAAGGCAAGAATTCCCATTTGCAATTGATACAACACATCATTTATTTATTAAAAAATTTACAAGCTGCAGATCTTAGTTTTTATTCATGTTGATTAATATAAAAGCTAATGAAACATAATTATATTGGCTTTGATTTAGAAACTGGTCATTACAACTCAGTGACAGACTGCTTGATCAGAGAGATTCAGAAGAAAAGTTCCAGACAGATCACTAAAAGTAATTACATTGTCATATGCTGTAGTGTATCTTACCTACATATCCACTGATTTGCATGTCTTTGCCCCAAAAGATTGAAGTTGCAGTGATTCCTGGTTATAGGCAGGCTGGATAAATTACTTTATTAGAAAAAAAATTGAACTGACAGATTTACGTTCTTCTAATTCCAAAGCTGATGTATATCCATTTATTGTTGTAAGACTGTTGCGTGGAGATCTATTACCACCTGTAAATGATGTTGTATAGCAATATAATAACAGCTATGAAAGAAAACTTGTGCTGCAATATAATTTATATAGGATTAACTTCAGCATTTGACAATATCACACACAAAAACTCTGATCAATAAATTAGAACAACTAGGTATTGATTTATTCTTGATAAGATGGATAGCTGCAAAATTAGTTAAAATAGGACATGGCAAGTATCATACAGCAAATGGACAGGTGAAATTCTTATAAAAGCATAAGCAAGCAGCCCCCTGAAGTCAAGAGGCAATAAATCCAGGCTGAGAATATATCCAAAGATATAAAGTCCACAGAAGATAAATCAGGTACCAGTTTAATAGAAGACACAAGCGCTTTCACATAGCTTCATCAGGTGTAACCATTTCATCTAAAAACACACCTTTATACATGCATTAATTGATCACATGACTGAAACTTTTAAAGAGACAAAACTCATTTTATACTAATATAATATAAACAAATAACTAAATGCAAATAAATACAAATACAAATAAAAATGTATAAACAGATGAATTATATATATATATATATATATATATATATATATAAATATAAATATGAGTACTACTATTAAAACATAGCTTAAATAAAACTCAAGTGCCTAAAAAGTACATTGAGTTTTATTTAAGCTATGTTTTAATAGTAGTACTCATATTTATATTTATATATATATATATATATATATATAATTCATCTGTTTATACATTTTTATTTGTATTTGTATTTAGTTATTTGTTTATATTATATTAGTATAAAATGAGTTTTGTCTCTTTAAAAGTTTCAGTCATGTGATCAATTAATGCATGTATAAAGGTGTGTTTTTAGATGAAATGGTTACACCTGATGAAGCTATGTGAAAGCGCTTGTGTCTTCTATTAAACTGGTACCTGATTTATCTTCTGTGGACTTTATATCTTTGGATATATTCTCAGCCTGGATTTATTGCCTCTTGACTTCAGGGGGCTGCTTGCTTATGCTTTTATAACAATTGTTCTTTTGGCTCTGTTTTTATCAGGTGAAATTCTTGGTTACAGTCAAGGTGTACCACAGGGCTCTGTCCCAGGCCCTAACTTGTTTACATTGGATCTTTCAAACCTACCTTTTTCATCTGAGGTGTTCTACAGTCTATATGCAGATGACCTACAATTGAATCAACTGACTATATGTTCAACAGATAGGGTATGTCTGCAAAAAAAAAAAATTGATTAAATTGACCAATTGGGCACAGGAGAATAATATACTGATAGATAATGATGGTTACAGAAGTATAGATTGCATAAAGCGATTTATAAAATCTAGGAAATCGAAAATGATTATGTCATTGTTTGTTAATTACAATAGACTCAGACTTGAGTATGGAATAACACTATGGAAACCTTATAGGAAAAGAAGCACGAGTAAACTGCAACGAGTACAGTGGAATTATACCAAGAGCATCCATGGATGTGAAAATTTAAGTCATTATGAAAAACTAAAATATCTGAGCTTGTTCAGTGTCTCATAAAGATATTTAAGAGGAGATCTTACTCAGGTATATAGGACATTTACAGAAAACTATCACTAGGAACGATTGAGTTTATCAAAAAGTAGTAGAGAATCATCAGACAGCCTATTTAGAAGAATATATAGGAATGACATGTGTACTAAGTGTACTGAGAGCAGCTGGTGCATGGAACTGACTGCCAAATTACATTAAAACAAGCACTGGTTTAGATATTTTAAAGAACAGACTGGACAGTTATTAGGTTCATAGGTTCATAGGTAAGTACTAGGCTATCTGCCCGAGGGCATCTTTAAACCTAGCCAGAATGCATTGGCTTTTGCCGCCCCCTTAGATTAGTTCCCTGTGCCTTGGTCCAGCAGAGCCATTAGTTCCCTGTGCCTCTGTCCAGCAGAGCCACTGCAGTGATCCCTGGGGTAAATATTCTGTTTCCCATCCACTCGTCAAGGTTTCTCTTGAAGAGTGTTAGTGAGGGGTTCTGCCTAATGTAGATTGGAATCTTGTTTCAAAGCATGGGGAGTCTCTGGGACAGGAATCTATCTGTCTAGCTCATCCTATTTATCATTGTGGTGAGGTTTAGATCCCTAGAGCGTGTGGCTTTTGGGGATTTGTTTTTTTTTTTAGGTGGAGCATGTCCATCAATTCTGGGTTGGACATGGCCTTGTATGCCAGGTGGAGATCACCTCTGAGTAAGCGGTATGCAACCAAGTACAGCTGGAGTTTCTTCAGTCGGGCTATATAGGGCATATGTTTGAGGCCAATAATCCTCTTGGTGAGGTACTTCTGTGGTCTTTCCAGCTGTTGCAGGTGTCTTGTAAGGTCAATCCCAAATAGGGCGTTGTACTCTATGATAGGTCTGATGAGTGATGAGTAGAGGGGCACAATAACCTCTTTTGTTCAAGATGAGAGCCCTTTTCTGATTAGGTGGGCCACAGAGAAGGATTTTCTAACCACCTTGACAATATGATTATCAAAGGAGAGATTACTATCTACTTGGGTCCCCAGATCCCTTATTACATTTTCTTTTTTTAGGGGACTACTACGTATGTGGTAGTTCAAGGGTACTTTGTTTTTTCCAAAGGGGATGACTATGCACTTTTTGGCATTTAGTTGAGGCCATGATTTTGACACCAGGTATCCGTCTCAGTGAGACCCTTCTGGAGGATGTCGCTATCAGCTGGAGAGTGAATTATGGCCCCCAGTTTTTAGTCATCTGCGAACTTGGTCAGCCATAGTCCTCCTGTGCTTGTCTGTACCTCTGAGAAGTATATACTGAACAGGAGGTGTCCCAGGACTGAACCCTGGGGGACACCACTTGTAACTGGTTTAGAGTTGGACCTAGAGCCTGCAACTCTCACCATGTGGGTTCTATCTGTGAGCCAGTTGGCAACCCATCTCATGACTTAGGAGTTTATGTTCAGGCTGGTGAGCTAGTCTATAATACCAGAATGGGGAATGGTGTCAAAAGCCTTTGTGAGGTCTAGGTAGGCTGTGTGGACCTCCTTTCCCTCATCTAAAGTCTTGGTAACTGTCTCAAAGAAGTCCACCAGGTTTAGAAGGCATGATCTGCCCTTAACAAATCCAAACTGGGTAGGGTCCAATGTTTGAAGGTTCCCAGTGTCTCTGTTAATGAACTCCATGGTGATGCGCTCCATAGCCTTGCAGACCAGGATAATCAGGCTTATAGGGTGATAGTTCCCGGGGTCCGTTGTGGCTCCACCTTTCTGGAGTGCGATAACCATTGCTGTGTGCCACTCTATGGTACTTAGCCTGTAGAGAGGCTGAGTTTGAACAGTGTGTTTAGGTGAGGGATTAGTTCTGGTCCCATTGAAGCTGTATGTTTGGCTTTGGATAGGGCTGTTTTAACCTGTGTGTCAGTGATTGCTGGGGCACTACATTCTTCTGGTATGGTTATGGGCCTTTAGGGGGTGAGAGGGGGTGAAGTTTGCACTAAACCTGTCTGCCAGAATGTTGGCAATATCAGTCGGTTCAGTGTATTTTGTGCCAGTCTACACTAACTCAGAACAGATCTGAGAGTTTCCACTTGGGTTCTTGACATAACTAAAGAACACTTTGTGGTTATCTTTGGAGTCCTTGGCAATTTTTCTTTCGAAGCTAACCTTGGATGATTTTATGAAGGATCATAGTTTCTTGATGATACTGATCAGGGGTGTCTTTCCTTCTTGGGATTTTACTCTTTTCTGCACTAGTTTCTTCCTTCTATAGTATAGCTTGTTTATGGCAGGGGTCCACCCGCCTGGTTTCTTTTTCTTGGAGGAGTGAGTCTTGGTTTTGCTTGGGATAGCACGATCCATGCATTCTTGTAGGTGCTCATAGAGTGCCTTTGTAAGGGATTCAGCAGCTTGGACAGTGTTGTCCTTTAGCATGGGGCCTATGAACCTTTCCACCTCAGTCTTAAGTAACGTGAAGTTTGCTTTTGAAAAGTTTTTCACGGTGGTTTCCTTGACTGGGGGTGGGGGCGGAATGTGGATATCCAGAGTGATTAGTCTATGGTCTGATTTAACCAGCAAGGGTTTGACCTCTGGTGTAGAACACCGGTCGCCCATGTTGGTGATGACCAGGTCCAATATGTTGTCACCTCTGTTGGGGGTGTTGACCAGTTGATCCAAGGCGTTCGACTTTATAAATTCTAGGAAGTGTTGGGCAAGGGAGTTAGTACTTGAGTAGTTCCCCCAGTTAATGTTTGGGTAATTGAAAGCACCCAATATTAGGGCATTTGGTAGGACCTTCATATTTTCCAGTGTCTCCAAAAATATGGAATGGGGGTTCTGGGTCATGGTGGGTGATCTGTAGCAAGCTACAATTTGAATTGCAGTTTTGCCCATTGTTAGTTGCACATGGATGATCTCTGAAGCATTTTGCTGTGCCACTAACCTGGAGGTGTGGGTATCCTTGATGAATATGGATGCACCCCCACGTTTTGTGTTTCGGTCCGGGTTCTGTGGCCGAAAAATATGGTATGAGTTATAGCCTGGTAGTGCTGGGGTGCTCGCTGGAGCCGTAAAACAGGTTTCTGTTACTGCACAGATATCAATATTCTCCATACTGAGGCGTGCTTCGAGTGCATGCATTTTGAGGTTTAGACTTCTGGCGTTGAGTAGCATTACCCTCAGTTTTTGGTTACTTGTGCTATTTACAGTGGTGGGTTTGTCTTTTCAGCCTTGCCTAAAAAGGCACTATGGGGACAGCAAAAGCCTTCGCCAGTATTCAAAAGCCTAAGGGTGACAGGTGCAAGCCATGTCTTGCGAAGCAACGTGGCTTATCATGCATGTCATCCTAGGTGGACAGATACTGGATCCCTTTTGAATGACACCAGAAACTTAGCCAAGTGTTGAAATTGATAATTTTTTCTTTATACTGTGGCATCATTCTTGGTGAGGTCAGGATCCTACTCAGGGTCAGGATCATACCGGCCTGGGCTATGTGATCAGAGAGCTCTTCCATGTCTCTTTTCATGTAGTCCAGAGAGGTACGTCTCAGGTCATTCACACCAACATGGATGATGACAGAGTCGTATTTGTACTTGTTCTGAAGTGACCTGAGTGCTTGTGTTATGTGTCGGATCCTGGCGCCTAACAGGCAACTAACTGTAACCTTCTCCTTGTCCAGACTAGTTAGTGGGACATCAGTGTGCCTGACTATAGTGTTGCCTATTACTAGTGTGTTGGGTATGTTATTTTGCCTTAAGGGCTGTGATGGCATGACACACTGATTATGTGAAGTATGTGTTTCATGGTTTGTGATGAGGTGTGGAGGTTGCTTGGGTGTCTACTTTGGAGGTCTCTGTTGCTTTTGCAGATTTTTATTTAGAGCCTTCAAGTATGATTTTGTGTATTTATGTGTGTTATTTGCCAGTGTTGGTTTAGTAGGTCTATTTGAGACTGGTGGTGTGCTGTAAGTATTTTTCTTCTCCTCTTGACTGTCAGTTCCAGTCTTGGGTTGAGAGTGCTTTGCCTCCAGTTTGGCTGTATAATTGCATCTCTCGCATATATTAGTGTTTGGTGGTAGGAGTAGAGAGTTGTTTGTGTACATGAGGCAGTTGTAATATTGCTTCAAAATGCCCAGATTCACCAGTTGGACTAGAGAGTACACCTGAAACTGCCCTTTGGACATGCCTGAATAGGTAAAGTGAGCTGTTTTACTGATTAGCTGGTAGGGACCTAATAGAGAGCCTTGTCCTTCTGGACAGTATAGGGGGTCTAGTGCTAGGATTAATTAGTGCTTGCTATGAGTTTTGAGCAAGTGCTGGGCTGTGAAATGAATGGTTTGAGTGCTTAAATTGAATGTTTGTCTAGTTCCAAGGGAAAAATTGAAGAGCAGACTTTGTGGAGCCGGGAATTGTTTAACCCTAGCTAACCGACACTGCCCAGTGCGCAAAACTGCACAAATGCGTTTTTTTATAGCAGGGAAATGAAAGAGAGAGAAATTAGCCCAAAATGGCCAATAAACTTTCTAACTTCTGGGCTACAGCAAACAAGGCATGCAAATCTGAGAAAGAAACAGATCAAATAAGCAGGCACAATAAGCCTTTAACCAGAAATTCCCAGCTCAGAATGGCAGAATCTAGCCGCTCCTCCTACAAGAGTGCAGACTACAAACTTTCTTAATGTAAAATAACTGGCCTGAAGCTCAAGTGCTTAAACCAGAACTAATGCACTTTTAGAATAACAGACACTGAGCCTTCAATCAGCAATTGCCAACTTAGAAGGATGTAAGCTACCTGTCCTGCCACAGCAATGCAGTCCACAAACCTCCTTAATGTAAAACAACTGATTTGAAGCCCAAGTTCTGAAACCAAAAGGCTTAGAATAACAGTTACAATTTAATCAGGCCACTACCAAGCAGTAATAACTGCAGTGGAATAATACAACTGAGTACTTTTAAGAAGAAGCACAAGCAAAATAAGGTAATAAAGTGGGAAGAAACACAATTACAGTAAAAGCAGATGAATAAAGTGCAATTATATATATATATATATATATATATATATATATATATATATATATATGTGTGTGTGTGTGTGTGTATATAAATATATAATTACCCAATTAACCAGTAAAAAACTCAAAACTGAGACCTGTTCCAGCAGTCTTCAATCTGTCAAGTTCTAACCGCACACTCCTGCCACTAGGGTGCAGGGGAACCTTCTCCAAAAAAGATGGCCTGGATTAATGCTCAGGTTATACAAACAAAGCTAGATTCAGCAGGCCTGAATCTAGTCTATGCTACAGAGACAAAGCACACCAATATTAGAAAAAACAGTTCAAATGAGCAGGCACAGTAAGCCTTTAACCAGAAATTCACAGCTCAGAAGGGTGGAATCCAGCCTTTCCTACCAATAGAGTGCAGACCGCACACCTTCTTAATGTAAAATAACTGGCCTGGAGCCCAAGTGCTTAAACCCGAACAAATACACTTTTAGAATAACAGACACTGAGCCTTCAATCAACAATTCCCAACTTAGAAGGATGTAAGCTGCCTGTCCTGCCTCAACAGTGCAGACCACACACCTTCTTAATGTAAAACAACTAGTCTGAAGCCCAAGTGCAATAACCAAAAGGCTTAGAATAACAGTTGCAATTTAATCAGGCTACTACCAAGCAGTAAAAAAATGCAGCAGAGTAAACACAATTGAGTACTTTTAAGAAGAGGCAAAAGCAAAATAAGGTAATAAAGTAGGAAGAAACACAAATACAGTAAAAGCAAATAAAGTGCACATTTTTATTTTTCTGACAAATTCTAACCGCATACTCCTGCACTAGGGTGCAGGGGATCATTCTCCAATTATTATGGGAAGAACCGTTCTGGTATATTTACAAGCTAGAAGGGCATTAATGCCCATACTTGAAATATTTGCATGTATGTATTTATGTACACATGTATGTAGACACTGTAATCATTTCATTTTCTGTATTATTTTCCCGGTTCTGGGGAACGTTCAATAAACATTTAAACTGATACTAGTCATTTGCCCTTGTAAATAACCTCAGCATCCCTATCCCTTTGCAGCTAAGTGCAGGGGGTTACTTAATCTTTCATTTTGTAATAACATAACAACACACACACAGATATATATATATATATATATATATATATATATATATATATATATGAACATCTTTCTGTATAAACCTGATCTCTTCTAAGCTCTTTCCTATCATTTCAAATATTATAGCAGAAATGATGCCATTCATTACTGACATTTTCTCCTTAAAATTCAAGCAGCGTTTTGTTTAGAAGTCCAGTATATGATTGTTTCTTAGAAAATGGTCCAAATACCACTTTGTGAAATTTTCAGTATAATCTCACAGGGTTTCAGTGATATTAATCCCTGTATTCAGTGAACAAACATTGTCAAATACAATCAGTTCTATCTTCATATCTTAGAGTTTTGAAGACAAGCTCTGTCTATGGGCCATAATCACCTTTCCATTTCCCATCCTCTTGGGGCACTTCTTGCATCCTGGAGGGTAGGACAATCCAGGCCCAGAAATAATTTATAGATGCTAAACCAGTCATCAAGGCTTGCCTTAAAAGAAGTAAGGTTATCAGTCTGTTTTCTATGTAAGGAAAGATTATCATCATTATCATTATCATTATTATCTGTCACTCCAGCAAGTCCAGCTAACTTATCAATTTCATATGCTACACTCTATTCTTTACAAAACCTCCTTCTGTCCATCTCTATCTTCCTTAGTCTCCATCTACATCCCATCCCGGACACTCCGTACTTCTAATATCTACCACCCAAAAAGGTCAGTAGGCAAACTACTCTACAAACACTCCCTTGCCCAGTCTTGGAACAAACTTCCCCTTGACTTACGTTCAATCTCCCACACCTCACACTTTAAAAATGCACTAAAAGCTTATTTTCTCAATTCCAGGACCTGCCCTTGCCATGACCCCACCTAGTCTTCCTTCCCTTTATGTATCGTCAAAAGGACCATACTTAGTACTTCATTACACCTCTGTCTCCAATGTGTCTACTATGCATTTGCATAATTTTATACAAACAAAAATATTTTATTGTTGTCCTATTGAACTAAACCAGTGAAAAAAGTATGTCACTAAGCTTCTTTTTAATGCAACTTTAACTTTATGCATGTAACCCAACATATGTGAATCTTTTTGCTATAACTGCTATTATATCAATATTGTTTAAAATTGTACTTGTTTAAAAATATACTACTGGAGCTTTTCTCCTTGGGTCTCCATTGAAAATGGGCCACAAGCCCAGTTGGAAAAACCCGGCTAACAAATGTGAATAAATGAATGAATAAATAAATAAATAAATATAAATAAAGTCATGGTTATTTCAAGTGCTTTACTTAACTGTTTTGTGGAGTCATTTGTTTGGTGGCGATATAGGAGATCAAGGAGGGTTGAGTCCTTAGCAGCATAGAATGCTGGGTATATATCATGATACAAGAAGTCTATAAGAGACAGAGTATACTGATACATTTTCAAGTCTTGGTAGCAGAGTGCCTTTAGTCAGGTGAACTTTTTGTTAGGAACCTCTAGATTCCTTCTAGCCATATGATGCATCTGTATATATAGGCACCTTATATTGCATAATTGGTCTGATCAGGGCAGATTATAGAGGAATAATAACTTTGTTTGACTTTTATGACATACCTTTAGTAATTAATTGGGATATATAAAAGGATTTCCTTAGTATTGCTGCTATGAGGAAGTCAAGGGATAGGAAGGCATCTACAAAGGTACCATGGCCTCAGACAGTTAGATAATTCTGAGTTCAGCACTGTTTGAATTGTAAGCTGCTGATGAGGTTTGATTACCAAATAGACAGCACTACACTTCTTTGCATGTAATGTAACCCCTTTTTAAATACAATATCAATTTACATAGTTTAGTCTTTAGTATAGTAACAGAGTATCAGCTGCTGACTGAAGGGCAGTACCCAACTTGTAGTCATAAGCAAATTTAGCTGAGCATATGTTCGGGTTGGAGGACTGGAGATCAGAGATATATATGTTGAAGATAAGATGTCCCAGTACTGATGAATACCACTAGTCACTGCTTTTGCTTTCTGCAAGGGGCAGCTGCTACATTACCTATGTGGCTTCAACTTAAGGGGCAGTATGCTATCCATCTTACAACACAAAGGTCAATAATTAGGCCTTTATACCTGCTTAGAGTTCTAGAATGGCATATAGTGTCAAAGGAATTAACAAGATCCAGGTATGCTATATAAACTACACAGCGACTTTCTGCAGGTTTGGTGATTTTTCTTGGAGAAACATATTCAAATAAATCTACATTGCCTTTAAAAAAAACTGTTGAGGATACAAGGCAATAACATATTTTTTACATTTGATGTTCTGAATTTCACTGAAATACTTTCCAAGGCATTGCAAATTAGACTTGCTATGCTGGCATGCATAGTTTCCAGGATCTAAGGTGTTCACAGTATTAAGGGGAAAATAACGTATATTCCCCATACTTCTGGATCAAACTTTCTGTCTGCACTTTTGGTAAGATCTCATAGAAGGTATGTTTGGATCTGACAATTAACTATGCAGCTATATTGTTGGAGGCCCCAAGGACTGGATTTTTTTAGATACTGAGAATCCAGTAGTGTATGCTATATAATAACTTTTTGGATAGGGAAAGACTCAGAATTTGTGGGCTGTTTTGGGTCTGAAGTTAGCAAAACATTTATCTACAAGTTTATTAGCAATACCTTTAAAGAAAGATTGGGTAAAGCATTATTCATTCATTCAGGGAACTGCTAAATGATTAGTTCTTAGTCATCCAATGTAGTTAAAGAAGGATTTATAAGTATCTTCAGTATCAAATGCTGCATTTAATTTACATTCTTGTTTGAAATTTCTTCTGGTTAATTTCCATATTTTTGCTGATCTTTTTTATATAGAGTGTTTTATGTGGGTAGATAATAATAATAATGATAATAATAATAATAATAATAATAATAATAATAATAATAATGACAATAACAACAATGAAAAAAATATTATTATTATTAATATTAATAGTATTATTATTGTCATTGTTATTGTTGTTTTGTTGTTATTCATGTTATTATTATTATTATTATTATTGTTATTATTATTATTACTATTATAAATCTTATTAATGCTGTAATGACAGCAATGTGGTGGGTCTGGGAGTAAACTTCATCAGCATATGTGAGAACTGAAGCTAAATGGTGACTCAAAATCCTTCTAAATTTTGAAGTTCATCTCATTAATAGATTTATCTTTTTAATATTCTTGAGTTAATTAAGGTGGGATTAGATGCCCTAAGGCTATTGATTTGTGTTCTGATTTGACCAGAGATGAAGATAATGATGGAGTTGTGCAAGTAGGTATGTTGTTAGTGGGGATGGAGTCTACAACATTTTGACCTATTATGGGCAGGTTAGCTATCTGGGTATTCGAATTAGAACTTTCTAAGTCTAGGAGTCTTTGGGCATACCTAGGACTTGTGGTATAGGTTCTCCATTTAATCAATAGATAGTTAAATTTCACTAAGTTTTGTTTCTGGGTTGCTAAGAATCTATCTGGAGATAAGTGGGTCAATGACACATTTTTGTGCTTCACCACAGGATCAAAGAGGTCTGAATGCATGATTGGCAGTTAAACCCTTACATTGAAAACAAGTCTGTGTTATAGCACCTGCGAGTAACAGAGTTGCAAGAGAGTAATAAATCTGTCAATTATTGTTAGGCCTTCAGGCACTGAACAGAGCAACCTTTAAGTTGTCTGAATTGGAATTTACTGCAAACCTTTTTGTAGTGTCAGAATGTTCAGTCCAGACAGAGGCCATTGCCAAAAAAGGCACTATGGGTAAGCAATTTCTTAGTTCAGTTTGAGGAAACTGTTGCATTAATGTAGCAAGCTATGCTTTGTGAAGCAAGTAAGGATGTTGATCATCACATCCAAAACTAACGCAAACTGGTTCCCACAGAACGGTATCATCAGATAAGCCAAATATTAAATCTAATTATCTTTTCCTAATATCTGGACATCATTTGGGTGAGGGGAGTCTTCTATTCTGGAGCAGCATCTTACCTGCACTTCAGATACATAGTAAGCTCTAACATGTTTTTGTACCAGCTCTTCTGGGTTGGTTGCCTCACGTCATTCCATGACTCTTTAATCCTAGTCTTTGGAGACTTAGTGAGTGATGTGTTTGCAACCACAGCATTTGAAAGTGCAGTTTGATCTTGTTGTGGCATGGATGAGTTTATGTCTGGCTTACCAAATATTTTGTAGGTAAGTGCATTGAGTTTAGGTTATATAGACAGTTATATCTTTCGCTGCTTATATTGTGTTAGTCTGGCAGATTAGGAAGATCCTACAG